>NC_042622.1:122331761-122608099 GCF_901001135.1 Rhinatrema bivittatum | reverse complement strand
TCCTAGAGGGGAGGGTCACTGGAATCCCAATACCATCAGCCCAAGACTCTCATATAAGAGATCAATGGAAAGGGTCAATATCGGAGAAACAGTGTACCTCCGCCAAACATACTGGGAGGGCCTAGGGAAGAAGAGACTGCCTTTCCCGAAGAGCTGACCTACTTAAGGGAAAGGTGGAAAAGGACTGTGGCTTTTGTTTTGTGTCCAGTGGCAGTTTCGTTACAGCACTCTGTTGGACTTTGTGTTTTGCCACCAGTTTGTTTAGTAAAGACTTTCTGTTGGACAACACATGGAGAATGAAGAATGATTTTACTCACTGTGAAGAAATTGCCTGGTGTGCCGAGCTGCCCCCTGTGAAGGGGTAAACCCTAAGGGCCTTGAAAATGTGTGTTTTCCCCTCATGCGGGAACCCCGGGACGGCTCTGGGCCCTTGCATAGTCCGTGACCCTCCCTGTGTATCCCCCCCCCCCTGCTGAGGCCCAGAATGGGACTGGGGCTACATTTGAATTGCCTGTTTTGTTTTAGCACAGGCTTTGTTTTACAATGTGCAGACTTTTGGCCACTCTGATTCCGAGTCCCGTTCACAAGACGCATAGCTGATTCCTCCCCCCCTCCCACCTCTACCTTCCCCAACCCTCAGATAGCTCAGCTAACAAAACAACTTTTCATATAGCAACAAGTTCAGAGCTGTAAAGTGAAATGAGACAAAACAACACTACATCCTAAAAACCATTAGTTATAATGCACCTATTTACTACAGTTGCAAACAGCAGGCACTGAAATGATGTACTGTAAACAACATAACCAATATTTCAATAAGTTTTTGTATTGTTCCAGATGGGAAAAAATACAAAACGATATGACAAATATTTTTGTGGTTTTCATGTCATTTTATATAAAACTGTTTATTAAAGAAAATATCACAAACATATGACATACCTGATTCTGAAGCAGGTCATAGCATCAACCGTGCACAGTCATTTGTTCAAAGGCAAACGTTTATACATGAACCCCTCCCCAAGGGGACCCACTCCCACATCCCCCCTCTCCCCTCTTCCGTCTTTGTAAACGACAACAACAGAAAATACAAGGTGCAGTATAAGAGACCATGCAACAAAACCATATGCATTCAGGGATAGTTGATTAGCGTAGTTCTTGCCCTAGAGGATAATTGTTGCAAGTAAGGCTGCCAACCATTGATAAAAGCACATTTACATTTAAACGATCGTGCAGTGGTTTGATTTTCCATTTGCACTGAAGCATGCAATTTATTCCTCCAAAGCCAAAAACTGCAAGAGACTGGCCCTCTTCGCAACCAAACACGCCTTACAAAGCAAAAGGCACATTTCCCCTCCCCCAAATCTGAAAAGAAGAAGCTTCATCAAAAAGAACACTCTCAGGAGTAAAAACCACAGATTGGCCCACCCAAAAAGACAAATACTGTCTAATTGTATCCCCAAAAGTTTGGATAGCAGAGCAGGCCTAAAAGCAATGCCTAAGGTGCCCCTGTCCAACTGGCATTTACTGCATTGCTTGGATTCTAAAAAACCCACTCTATGCAGCCAAGGATGGAGGCAAGTATGCCCTATATAAGAGCTTATATTGCATCTGTCGCAAAATTGCACCATCCGTCAATTCAGGAATGCGTTTTATGGCATGGAGGAAAGAAAAATCAAATAAAGAGGGTATTTCCACCTTCCACTTAGCATGCAACTCTACACCAGTGGTTTCAGGTTTTAGATGGGTAAGAGACTTACAAATGTGGGAGATCCCCATCCAGCCCCACCTATCTACCTGAGAAAATTCCTCAACCTGATCCACCAACATCACGAAAATGAGATTTTTGCAGAGAGAGGACATAATGACGCAGTTGAAGATAGGTGAAAAAGGACTTAGGGGAGAGAGAAAAACTGCATTGATAGATCTTGATAGGCCAGCATGATCCCCCCGGAGTCTACCACCTGTAATAAGGAGACCATTCCCTGTGTCTCCCAATGAGAAAAGAACAAAACCCTCATGCCCGGGAGAAAATCTAAATTACCCCTAATCGGCAGATACACTGATACCTGTGGGTTCTGACCCAATTTCAAGCAGAGATATTCCCACGCCTTGCGCAGAGTCAGGAAAATAAAGTTGCTGCAAATAGATAAGGATAACCGGGCTGTGCGAGCATGAAGCACAATAAGAGGGATGCAAGAGCTTGATCAATTCCTTCTCCAGATTCAGAGGGATAAAATCCAAAGAATTAAATAGCCAATCCTTAACATGGCGCAAATTATACTCCTCTAAATCAGGAACCCCCAGCCCTCCCTGTCTCCATGGTCCCACCAAGTGAGCTATGGAAATCCTCGCCCGTTTCCCACGCCAAACAAAACGAGATAATAAAATTATGTAAACTAACTTAATGTCTCTCTTCTGGAGAAGTAAGGGAACAGTTTGCAAAATATACAGCCATCAAGTCCAAATAAGCATTTTCAAACAAATTCACCCTGCCCATTACCAAAAGGGGTAATTCTTTCCATTCCAAAAATTTAGTCTTTAAGGACTTTAATAGGGAGAGGATGTTTAAATCATAGATTTTGGCTAGTGACATCGACAGTTGTATGATGTATGCATATTTTATTTTGGTTTTATTGTAACAAAATTGTAAACTGATGTGAAGGTTAAGTCCATACACTGGTATAGAAAACTGTGATAAATAAAATAAATAAATAAATACCCAGATAGTGAAAGGAGTCCCCCACCTACCCTAAAAGGAAACTTCTGTTTCCAGTCTACCTGGTAGCTGGTGGGGGATGCGAGTGCTTCAAGATTTACTCACATTTAATTTAAAGCCTGAAAAGGCCCCCAAAAAAGAGTGAATTCCTCCATAAAGCAGGCAAAGACTCCATTGGATTACAAAGATGCACTAGAAGATCATCTGCAAAAGCCGCAACTTTGAACACACTGGTACCAACCAAAATACCAGAAATATTTACATTCTGTTGAATGGCTATGAATAATTGTTCAAGAGATAAATAAATAAGGGAGAAGATAAGGGACACCTCTGCCGAGTACCACGCAGTATAGGAAAGTCCGCAAGTGAGCGAGTCGTTCAGTAAAATGTGAGCGCTAGGCACCAAGTAGAGAAGATGAATTACTATGGAAGATGAATTACTATGGAACCCAATGTTCTAAAATAGAGAAGAGGTAATCCCAGGCTACTCGATCAAAGCTTTTTCTGCATCAAAAACCGATCAGCAGGAACAGCATTTAAGAGAAGTGCACCACCACAATGGAAGCCAGAGCTCATTTCAAATTAAAAAACTGGATGCCGCCCAGGCACAAAACCCATCTGATGATCACCAGTCAATGAAGGGATAATGCACGTGAGTCAATCTGCGTAGATCTTTGCAAGTATTTAATATCAAAATTCAGAAGTGAGATGGGATGATAGAAATTAGGGTCTAAAGGATCTTTATCTTTTTTGGGAATTAACCGTGATCAAAGCCCTCCTAGTGTGAGGCGAACAGATCGCTTGTCCAGCACATGTTCATAGAAAAGGAGCAAGGGAGATGCCATAGAGTTCCCGGTGAATCTTATAGAACTCCCCCCCCCCCCCCAAATCCATTAGGCCCAGGTGCCTTACATGAGGGGGCCCCTAAAATCCCATATTGTATTTCCTCCAAAAGAAGTGGTGCATTTAGTTTTTTCTAATTACACATCAGAGAGTTGCAGGAGGACAAACCTCCGAAAAGAAACAAGACCTGGCCTCCCCATCCTCTGGCTGCCAAGCTTAAAGGTTGTCGAAAATAATCAAGAAAGATTCCACAAAGCCCATTCCGTGAATTAACAATTTTATGTGTTTTGACCCGGGCTGCCGCAATGTATTTAGCCCCCAATTTGCACTTTACCATATTGGCCAATAATTTCCCCGCCTTACTTCCATATTAAAAAAGCTGAAATTTATAATAAAACACAGATTTAACCATGCGTTGGTGAAGGAAGGGATTCAAGGCAGCCAGAAAGGTGAAAATATTTGTCTTAGTTTGCTCAGCGCGCTCCTTTCCCAGACCCTGCCGATCCTGGCATACCTGCCTTTCCAGTCTTAGTATCCGGGCATCAAAAGCCCTCCTTCTATGAGCTACAAAGGCAATGACTACATGTCCATTAGGGGTGGGAAGAAGAAAAATGTAGTTTTGTTTTTCGTTTCATTTTTGTGAGTTTGATTTCCCACTAATTTCATTTCGTCTAATGTTTATTTCATTTATTTAGTTAAAAAAATAGAAAACATTAAAAAAAACAAAAAAAGAAATGGTGCCCCCTGAGGCCTCCCATGCCCTCCACCCATCTGTCCCACCCAAAAAAAAATGTCGGGGCCAGGATCCTCCTCAGCCATACTTATCCAGTCGGGAGTGGGGCGGGGAGATCCGATACCAAGGCCTAGGCCCACGCCAAAGCCTGGGCATTGTGTAAGGATTAGGATGTGGTAGGTTGCTGTCAAGTCCAGAATCTAAGTCCCGAGGCCCAGACCCAGGCCCAACGCTGGGGCTCGGCCCGAAGACTGGGTCCCAACCCCAGGGCCTCAACCCAGGCCCAACCTCAGAGGTTTTCTGTCTTCTTTCTTATTCAATGAAATGACGCCATCCACGTGGGAGGAAGTGCTGGAGTTAATTCATTCTGGTGTTTTCTCCCAGCAGAGGGCACCATTTTGGTATATGGTTGCATGACTGGGGCAAAGTCAGATCGGCACCATTTTGGAAAATGCTGCTGACCAGACCCAATGCAAGGATGCCCCTGGCCCCTATGCAGGATCTCTTTCAAAATTTGGGGGGAGGTTGGCGGGGGATTGGGAGTCAAGCACCTTTTTTGGGGGTCTTGATCGATTGACTTGGGGGGGGTTGGGTTGGGGGATTGATCTGTTGACTTGGGGGAGTCAGGGTGGGGGGTTTGATGTTGGAATTCAGGGGGATTTGCTGTTTGACTTTTGAGGGGTGGGGACTTGAGTTTGTGACCTGGGGGTAAGGGGTATTGTATTGGGGGCCAAGTCACATTTTACTTGTATGCTTTGGGGAGGGGAAAGGGGGGGCTGAAGCGATTGCCACATGTTGTTGTTTTTTTTTTTTTTGCTTTTTATAGCTTGGGGTGTTGGGACCGCCTCAACTGGTGGCCCTAGATCGAGACAAGTGTCAGGACTGACCCCGGCTCAACCTCCCCATTTGCAGCGAATTTTGTTTTTTATCTCCTGACACTTTAAATGTGTGGCAGGAGCCTCAGGATCTGTGTTAGGGTCCCGAGCCTCCTGTCACACATCTAACGCAGTTCAAATAAGTGTAGATATTTTATCACAGCTGACCACCTTCTCGGCTGGCCGCAATAAAATATTTACTTAAAATTCACTATGAATTACCTTATTTGCATGCATTTGCATTATTCATGCATGCAAATCACATGAAAAGAAGGTAACTGTAATAGGGGAGAGTTTCTGGGCAGGGAGATGCAAAATATTGCTACAATAGTGCACTATTGCAGCAATATGCTGCATTATAGCATTAATAAATCACCCAGTATGTTTGTACCTGAGACAATGGAGGTTAAAGTGAATTGCCCAAAGTCACAAGGAGCAGGAGTGGGATTATGAGTCTTGGCTTCCCTGGCTCATAGCCTATGGCTCTAAACCACTAGGCTACTCTGCCACAGCTGATACTTCAGGGGAAATTCTGAGCAATCACAAGATGCAGAATTTGATCAGAATTCTATCCCAGCACAGCATTTACTTTTACCGTGCAAACTTTGCATGAGTTGAACCCCCCAAGCGTAGCAACATAGTAGAGAGCCCTCAGATAGAAGAAAAGGCACTGGTGTGGCTGTCTGAAGTCTGAGGTGCTGCAAGCCTGAAGGTGAAGGAGGAAGAGGGGCTTGTGCCATCATCTTCTTGCACTGCGGGGCTCTCAGACAGTGTGAGTCCTGCAGTGTCTGAAATCCTACACTGTTCTCAGTCTCATGGGAGCTTGAGCACGGCATGGCTCACACTGAGAGCCCTGCAGAGCAGGAAGATGACAGCACCAGCTCCTCCTCTTCCACCTGCTCGCAGGCTTGCAGTGACTTGGGTTTGATAAAGCTATACCAGTGCACTTTTGCAGACTCTTTACTACATTGTCACACTCAGGGCCGATGCTAGCATTATTGCTGCCCTGTGTGAACAATTACTGTGCTGCCCCCCTCCTTGGTTTTTTTTTTTTTTGGGGGGGGGGTTAACACAGAATATCCCACCTCAATTAAACATGCAGAACACAGACTCACCCTCACCAAATTCAGAGACTATAAACTATAAATTCAGAGACTATAAACAGAAACTGAATCGGAAACCACAAACTGCAACAAGCAAGACTCTGTATGCAATGCAGCAATTGAGAAAAAGAAACATCACCAGTCCTCAATAATCATTCATCAAACAATAAAATCAAGGAATGTAAATCAATCATATTAGCAAAACAATACTTATAAAAAGAATATTTACAATGATCTAAGGAACAGAATAACATCCAATAATTAAGAGCTCATACAAAATTTTAAAAATTTCCCAAATTATTTCAAAATGGCAGACACAGACACCCAATAAGTGAAACTAATAAGGATGGAAAATTCACTGCTCTCCATACCTGAAAACCTTTTATTTCCAGTCATCCTGAGTAAGGCATGGATTAGTGAGGCAGCACAAATTTTCTTCACACACACCCCCCCCCAGGCAAGCTCCCATTCACACACACAAACAACCCCAGAAAGGTTCCCATTCACACACACACCACAAGACAGATTCCCATTCACACCACACACACACACACACACACACACACACACACACACACTCATACACCAGACAAGTTCCCATTCATTCACACACACTGCAGACAGGTTCATACCCACATCCCAGTCAGGTTCCATGCACACAGAAATACACACACACACTCACACACACATGCCCAAGACAGGTTCTTTTTCACACACACCCCAGAGAGGTTCCCATACACACTCACACACCAGACAAGTTCCTATTCATTCACACCACACATACACACACACACCCCAGACAGGTTCCTATTCACACACAGCCCTCCAGTCAGGCTCCCATTCACATATTTGCCCCCCTTCAGTCAGGCTGCCATTCACATTACCCCCCCCCCCCTCAAGTCAGGCTCCCATTCACATTACCCCCTCCCAGTCAATGGGAGCCTAACATCCCCCTCCCCCGAGTCAGGCCCCCATTCACATTAACCTCCCCCCCAGTCAGGCTCCCATTCACATATACCATATCCCTAGGTCAGGCTCCCATTCACACACACCACTCCCCCAGGTTAGGCTCTCATTCATTCATTCATTCACACACACACATATGCATTCATACCAGTGGGAGCCATTCTGCTGCTCCTCCTTGTGTGCCAGCCCATGCACTAATCAAACTAAGTGAACCTAGACTTCCTCTATGCTGATCTCATGCACTCGGAGCATAGAAAATGTGTTAGCTGCACAGGTTTTGAACAGCATACACCAGAACAGAGAAGGAGCTCTTTCTACTTTCTTCAGCCACTGGTGGGATGGGGTCCATCGGCAGTCTCAGAAGCCTCATCCTCTTCCGGGCTGCCGGTGGGATGGGGTCCAACGTCGGCCTCATGGGCCTTCTGTACTTTTTGGTCACCAGTGAGATGCGATTTACCAGCAGTTTCCATGAGCCTTTTCCTCTTCTCTGCCGCCGGTGGGACAGGTCCACCAGCAGCCTCGCAGGCTGCTTCTTCTGCTGCTCCTCTGGGTGTGCCACCCTATGAAATTGCACGGTATGCACATCCGGTAGCGCCGGGCCTGGTCACATTCGTGCAAATTCCATTCTACATCACTCTAAAAACCGCAAACTCAGGAAGATTGACCAGCTGTCTGAGGCAGTACCTACAATACAGTCAGTGAGCATGAGAGAGAGGGATTGTGGATGGACAGGTGGAGGCAGATGGAGGTGAGAGAATTTAGAGTTGGCATTTGGGGATGGTGGAGGAGAGAGTATGGGGAAGAGGGCCATATTGAAAGAGAGATGAGTTGGAAAGAAACCTGTTAGTGTGGGAATGGAATGTGTGGGAAGGGGGAGCAAAGGTGTGAGGGGAGATCAACAGTGGATAAACTGGAGAGAGCATTGGAAGAATGAGCCGGGGATGAGGGTAAGAAAGCATAGGAGGAATGTGAACTGAGGGGTGGACACTATCTCCTGATTAAAGCTTTTAGTTTTCAGGGATTTTAATCTGGCAATCCACAGGGCCCAAGAGCAGCTGCCAGCAGCACTGACTTCCTTCAACTTCTGACATTTGTTGTAACAACTAGAGCCATTGTTGTGTTACCACAGCATTGCTTCCAGGTCGGAGTTGCCCTAGAATTCCATGGACTGCTAAAGTAAAATCCCCCCAAACCAGAAATCCTACTATGGTGCATGATTAATGTCCTCCAGAGGCAAATCTGCATCAAAAACTTTAAAGTTTTGAATCTTTGACCTAGAACCTTTTATGTTTTTGAAGTTTAAAATCATTTCTATTATGGTTCGTTAAAGATGTAGCTGAAGAAGTAAGGGAGAAAAGGTTATCATTCATAAATTACAAGAGATCACAGAAAGTGGAAGACAGGCAACAATATCTGGAAAAGCTAAGAGAAGCGGGGAAAGTAGTCAGGAATGTAAAACTTCAGATGGAAGAAAAAATAGCAAGCACAGTAAAAAGGGGGACACAACTTTTTTTATGATATGTTAGTGATAGAAGGAAGTGGGAAAGTGGCATTGTGAGACTCAGATGTGAAGAGAAGGAATATGTAGAAGCTGATGAAGAAAAAAAATTCCTTAACAAATATTTCTGTTTGGTGTTTGCTTAGAACGGCCTGGAACAGGACCATATAAATGAACACAAATAAGATTAGACATGAGGTAAAACTCAATTGATTTTTTAGAATAGTGTATTTGTGAGGAGCTAGCTAAACTTAAAGTAGATAAGGAGATTGGGCTGGATGGGATACATCTGAGGATATTGAGGGAACTTAGAACGTTCTGGCAGCTTCACTGGCTGACCTTTTTAATGCTTCTTTAGAGTCAAGAATAGTTATGGAGGACTGGAGAGGAGTGGATGTGGTTCCTATTCATAAAAGCTGAAGTAAGGAGGATGCTGGGATCTACAGTCCAGTTAGTCTGACCTCTGTGGTGAGCAAATTAATGGAATTGCTGCTAATGCAGAGGATAGTGCAGTTTTCTGGAATTCAATGGATTGCATGATCTGAGGCAGCATGGTTTTTATCAGAGGTAATTCTTGTCAGAAGAATCTGATCAAATTATTTTATTGGGTGACCAGGGAGTTGGATTAAGAGAGTGCACTAGATATAGTGTACTTGGATTTCAGTAAGGCCTTTGATACAGTTCTGCACAGAAGATGTAGAAATAAATTGAGCATTCTTGGTATGGAACATAGAGTGACTGACTGGGTTAGAAAAGAGCTGAGTGGGAGAAGACTATGCATAGTAGTAAATGAGGTTTACTCAGAGGATGGAAGTGGGGGGTGGGTTACTAGTGGTGTGCCTCAGAGATCAGTCCTGGGACTGATTCTTTTCAACATTTTTGTGAGTGACATAGTAGAAGGATTGTCAGGAAAGGTTTATCTTTTTGTAGGTGACACCAAAATCTGCAACAGGGTAAACAGCCAGGAATGTGTAGAAAACATGAGGAGGGATCTAGTAAAGCTTGAGGAATGGTCTAGCGACTGGCAGCTAAAATTTAATGCCAAAAAATGCAGAGTAATGCATTTAGACTGCAAAAACCAAGGGAGAGGTGCAGTATTAGAGGCAAAATTCTTCAGAGCACAAAAAAGGGCAGGATCTGGGGATGAATGTATCTGATGATTTTAAGGTGGCCAAACAGGTGGATAAAGTGATTGGCAAAATCCAGAAAGATGCTTGACTGTATAGGGAGAGGAAAGGTCAGCAGAAAAAGGGTAGTGATATTGTCCCTCTATAGGTCCCTGGTGAGACCTCATTTGGAATACTTGTACAGTTCTGGAGTGGACACTGCACCTTTAAAAGGATGTCAACCAGTTGGAGTCAGTCCAGAAGGTGACTACTAAAAAGATCACTGGTGTTTGTTCTAAAGCATATTGGAATGGACTTAAAGATCTAAACATGTATACCTTAGAGGAAAGGCAAAATAGGAGAGATATAAAAAGATATTTAAATATCTCAAAGATTTCCATACACAGGAGGCTGGCCTCTCTCTACAGAAAGGAGACTCTAGAACAAGGAGCCATGGGATGAGGGTGAAAGGGGGCAGACTCAGGAGTAATCTTTAGGAAATACGTTTGCACAAAGAGCATATTGGATGCATGGAATGACCTCCCAGTGGAGAAGGTGGAGGCAGAAAACTATCTAAATCCAAGAAAGCATAGCATAATCACAGAGGATCTCTGAAGGAGTGATGGGAATTGGAAGAGCTAGATAAATTAGACGGATGGGAAGAGTAGATGGGCCATATGGTCTTTTTTTGCCATCATGTTTCTATGTTTCTCTATTTCTATTATTTTGATAAATTAAGTATGCAAGAATTTGAAAAATGTTTAAATATCGTGTACAGAATTTCCCCAGGAATAAGCTGATGTGCAGAAGGAGAAAGACATGAGGAAAAAGACATGAAAATGAACAAACACACATGAATCTGTGAGGCCACTGAATGTACATGAAAAAGTAGTGAGAGAAAAAGATGTTACTTTGTGATAAAAGCATCATAATATGCAGATTAGATTAACATTTACTGGAAAGAATACATACTATAGAATTACATAGTTTAACTGAAAGAAGATACTGAAAGAAGATAAAACTCAGACCCTACTTTTAGGCATATATTTCAGTTGATCTGAAACATCAAGCAATTATGTCCCGTCCCCCAACTACACCCCACCCTGGCACCTAATCATATAATAAGAGTGATATTATGAGTATAGACCAAGTTTGCATAATATATAGAATGGTGAGGATAAGAGTAAGTTTGCACAATTGCTACCTGTATTATGGTAATAAGGAATTAGCGAGTCAATCCTGGTCTCTCAACTCCTCTTTCCTCGTTGAAAAAGTAAGAACATAAGAACATAAGAAGTCCTGGAGTGTTTTGAAACAGGAGCTGAAAAGCCAGGAGAGGCTCATCTATTTTTTATAACTTGGAGTTAGGTGGTCACCATTAATATGGGCAGCAATGCAAGAGGACTCATATATGGTGAAATGGAGAGCATCAGTGTGCAATGGAAGTGGAATTAGGAAAGATCAAATATACAATTAAACAGCCTATGGACATTTAAACTTGAGATGGAGTGATAACATGCAGGAGACATCACAAGGAAATAAAGTGCTTACCAGTGGTGGGATTAAGAGTTATGCATGTGTGCCACTTTTTCAGGGATTTGCCAGTGGCTTTGAAGGGGGTGCCATTGCCTTGGGGAGCACTCCCCATCCCATGGTCATGGAAGGTGCCATTTTTGGTGCTTGCTTAGAGCATTGGTCAGAGAGAGTGTTGTCCAGTGTGAAACAGTGCAAGATTTTTAGTGTAGTGCAGACAAGGCTGTGTGTGAGAGGACTTGCAAATTAGCTTTCCAATGCTCTATGAAACCAGTGGCTAAAATCACTTATCATTTGCCCAAAAGTATTATAGCCAACAACAAGAAATCTCTTAAAAAATATCTGATTAGTACAAAAATAAATCTGTAAGATCAGAGAAAAAATAGTTGCTTGACATTACCACATTTTGAACCATATTTTGTTTGCCCATTTTTTTCTTGCTAGCTTGTTGAAGGAGGGAAGGGTTTGTAAATGACCTCTTTTTTAAGAGAATGTGCCAGAGGGGCAAGTGGAAGAATGAAAGAAGGACAGCTGGCATTATATATGGACAAAAGAACCTCTCGGCAAGCTGCTTCAGTTGATAAAACATCTCACTGTATCAGGATATTCAATTTAATTAGGGAAAAGTTCCTTTTTTTTTTTTGTATCTGACAGAGATCGTCGATCAATTCTGCGTGCCTGGACTGCCATTAGCTATCAGATTAATCAAGCAAGATTATAGCTGATTAAAGCCAGAGCTCTCACTTGCTATCATCTGTGTCTCTGTCCAGATAGATTTTAGACCAGCTGGAACTCTCAAGCTCTCTTGTTGGCTAAAGAATCTTGTCTGCCTTCTTGTTGTGGAAATCTTGAATGATATGGTGATCATGAATGGCACTTGAAGAGGCACTGTGCGCTACTCCAGTCAGAAGACGAGAGGAGGCTGGATAGCTTGTTATGGTGCCCTTTGGTAAGGAGATAGCATGCGTCCTACTGGCAGGCATGTGCAGAATCAAAACAATTGTTTCAGTTTCTTCATTCGTTTTTTGGTCACAATCATTTGTTAGGTTGTTTCAAAAAAAAAAAAAATGTTTTTCATTTGTTCGTTTTATTCATTTATTCATTTACCATTATAGTCGATGGGGGAAGCAATGCAAGCTATTTTGGGTTTTCAAATTGGGATTTTCTAATGATTTCTAAAGACATCCTCGGAAGTTTGAATACATGTCAACGCATCAAGACTACGTCAACGTGGCACCAAGGACCCGCAGTGGCAGGAGTTCTCCAAGGCACTATCAGAGGAGCAAAACAGTAGCAAGAGAGGCCGGATCACCCCACTGCTGCAAACATGGAACAAAGGGCGCCAAGAGCAGCGGCATGAAACCTTAAGGCTGTATGAGAGGGGCAAAAGAGCACAAAGTGTGGCATGAAGAGCTCAAGACACCAGAAAAGGAGATCAAAGCACCAAAAGAGGCAGACCCCCCCCCCTCCCCACCCCAAGGCAGTGATAGAGGATCAAATCAAGTGAGAGTGGCATGAAGCTCCAAAGCCTCATGAGAGTGGCAAGATCACTCTAAGAGTCCAAATGAGGGGTAAAGAACAACAACTACATTGGTCGAAAGCCCTAGGCAGGTGATATCACCTTGATTTTTTTTTTTTTTTATAGAAAGGTGATTTATCAAATACAATAAAGTAAATAAAACAAAAGCCAGGGGAAATCCCTGGAGGAAGTTTAATATAATATCTGTATGGCATCATTAGGTGAAGGAGCTGGTCTTTACTGGAGGCTGTACCATTGGGCTGACCAGCCTGCGCTCACCCCAGTCGCTGCCGCTGACTCACGACAGGACGCCTCCAGGAATACATCTATGCTGACCTCCGCAGTCACCGCTACAGGCCTGTCTTAGGCGCATGTGTTGTTAACACTGCTGGATAATGGCCGCCCCGGCATGAACGTGTCCGCAGTGTCTTTCAATGGTGTCAGCCCATCCAGGCTATTTAAACCTCCTGCATTCTTCAGCTACTGCCTCAGCAAAGGGTCTCCCTGCTCTGTAGTGTGTGTTGCTTGTCCCTGCCTTGCCGTGCTCCAGTCTACCTTGTCCTGTACTGCTTTTCCTTTCCAACTTTGCTCCTGCTTTGCCTCTGCCCTGCGTTGTGCAATGTTACCTTTTCCCTGCCTTGTCTCTGCCTTGCCTCACTCTTCCTTGACTCGTCCCAGTCCTGTCCTGCCCTTCCTCAGACTGTGCCCTCATGCCTTGACCTTAGCCTGGACCTTAACTGTGCCTGCCGGCTGCCTGCCCTGACCACAGCCTGAACCTTGACTGTGCCTGCCTGCCGCGTGCACCAACCTCGGCCTGCTCATTCGCTTCTGCTTGCTATCTATGGGACCTTCACCTATGTCCTATGAATTGAAAAAACAAACTGAAATACATATTTTTCCCATGCAAATCCCAGTCAGGAATTACACTGGGTGCATATCCTGACTTGCTGGATATTTTGATGCTCAGTAAATAAAGTTATTTCTAGAAAGGATATATGCACTGCAGGGTGAACAACAAAAGGTCAGAGGCAGGAATTTAAAACCTGCAATGAACTCAACAGCTGGATCATTAGAGGAAACTAAGGGAATCAACACATACCTGAAATGAAGGAGGTACTAGGGATGTGCAGACCAAAAGTTTAAGTTCATAAGTCCATAAGTCGAAAGGGGGTCCCATTTGCGGTCAATATGGACATATGGAGAATTCCATAAGTTGAGTCTATGTCCATATGTGCAAATAAAAATTTAAACCCCTCACCCACCTAAATCCCGCCCCCCCCCAAGACTTACCAAAACTCCCTGGTGGTCCAGCGGGGTCACGACGCCATTCCTGAACTCCTTTGCAAGGAGCACGTGACGTCAGCGTCACGTCGGCGTGACGTCGGAGTGACGCGGCGTGACGTGGACGTCACGTGATTCCCCACGCGTCCGCTCCCGGACCCTCACGGAACTTTTGGCCAGTTTGGGGAGTTTTGGTAAGTCTTGGGGGGGGGGGGATTAAGGAGGGTGAGGGGTTTAAATTTTTATTTACATCAACAATCGCGATTTCCAACGTATTCAACATAGCTATGTTGAATAAGTTGGAAATCCGATCGTTTACGCCTCATCATTTTTATAAGTTAAAAAAAAAATAAGTTGCGTTTTCCATTTAAGTTCAAAACGAATGCACACCCCTAGGAGGTACTTCAAGAGGTCTGTCAGTGCACTATTCTGAAAAATGCATCCCTAATTACCTCAGCAACTCCTCCCCATTCCCAATTTCACTTTGGATTTTCAGAAGGCATTCGACAAAGTCCTGCATGAGAGGCTTCTAAGAAAACTAAAAAGTCATGGGATAGGAGGCGATGTCCTTTTGTGGATTGCAAACTGGCTAAAAGACAGGAAACAGAGAGTAGGATTAAATGGACAATTTTCTCAGTGGATAAAGATAAAAAGTGGAGTGCCTCAGGGATCTGTACTTGGACCGGTGCTTTTTTAATATATTTATAAACAGGAAAGGGGTACAACAAGTGAGGTGATCAAATTTGTGGATGAGACAAAATTATGCAGAATAGTTAAATCTCAAGCAGATTGGGATAAATTGCAAGAGGACCTTGCGAGATTGGAAGATTGGGCTTCCAAATGACAGATGAAATTTAATATGGTCAAATGAAAAGTGATGCTTATAGGGAAAAATAACCCTTGCTGTAGTTACACCATGTTAGGTTCTATCTTAGGAGTTACCACCCAAGAAAGAGATCTAGGCATCATAGTGGATAATACATTGACATTGTCAGCCCAGTGTGCTGCAGCAGTCAAAAAAGAAAACAGAATGTTAGGAATTATTAGGAAGGGAATGGTTAATAAAACAGAAAATGTCATAATGCCTCTATATCGCTCCATGGTGAGACCGCACCTTGAATACTGTGTACAATTCTGGTCGCTGCATCTCAAAAAAGATATAGTTGTGATGGAGAAGATATAGAGAAGGGCGACCAAAATGATAAGTGGCATGGAATAGTTGCTGTATGAGGAAAGGCTAAGGAAGTTAGGGCTGTTCAGTTTGGAGAAGAGATGACTGAGGGGGGATATGATAGAGGTCTACAAAATCATGAAAGGACTTGATCAAGTAAATTGGTTATTTACTCTTTCAGATAATAAAAGGACTAGGGGGGGGGGGGGTCACTCCATGAAGTTAGCAAGTAGCTCATTTAAAACAAATCAAGAAAATTCTTTTTCACTCAGCGCATAGTTAAGCTCTGGAATTCATTGCCAGGGGTTGTGGTTACAGCAGTTAGTGTATCTGGGTTTAAAAAAGGTTTGGATAAGTTCCTAGAGGAAAATTCCATTAACTGCTATTACTTATTAAGCCATAATAGCTTGAGATTTATTTAATGTTTGGGTACTTGCCAGGTGCTTGTGACTTGGATTGGCCACTATTGAAAACAGGATGCCGGGCTTGATGGACCCTTGGTCTGACCCAGTATGGCAATTCTTATAATCTTATGTAAAGCTTCCTCACAGCAGTGCCCTGTCAGTGCTACCTGCAGTACTGTGAGCTTCCTCACAGCAGTGCCCTGTCTATACTGTTTCCAGCACGGCAAGCTTCCTCACAGCAGTGCCCTGTCAGTGCTATCTGCAGTACTGTGAGCTTCCTCGTAGCAGTGTCCTGGTGTCAGTATCAGCTTGGGTTTGCAATGAATTTTTCTGAAGTAGTTTAATTCTTCCTGTGCAGTAATTTTGATGCTTAAGGATGACTTCCTGGAGGAGCCATGTAACCTGTTCTGGATCATATGGCCTAATAATCAGAGTCAAATCACACTTCCCCACTTACATTTTGCTGTGTTCTTGGGAAAGTCACTGTCTTTTCTTGCCTTGGGTCCCACTTAAATTGTAAGCTCTTTTGGGAAGGGACTTATTATTCCTGAATACTAATGATGCTGTAAACCACCATGATCCTTATTTGGAAAGGCAGGCTATACATCCCAACTATTTTATATGCAGAAATCCTAAAAAGTAAAGGTTAATAAAGAAAACAATATAATACCTTTTAATTGGAGTAACTGAATTTTTGACTAGCTTTTAGCACTTACACTCCCTTCATTTGGTCAAAATAAAATGAACAAGTGAACCCCAGAAAGGCAAATACAATAATTATAATTAAGTGTCTGGTGTTTTAGCGCTAAGTAAATATAACAGGTAGCCATTCTTTAAAAAAGAAAAAATGTAACTTTTGCCTTTTGAGAGTGTCTGTTTGTCATCTCAGGCTGTCAGCATCCAAGTCTCCATACTCATTGTCTGTCTCTGTTTTAGCATGGGGCCTGTCAGATCTATAGTTGCTTTTTGGGGGGATTCTGATTCTGTATCTTATAAATAAGAATTGGTTCGGTGGGAGCTCACAGGGGCAGGAGATTGAATAAAATTAAAAGTTGGGTGAACCTATCTGAATCTGTGAATATCTGACTCATATTTATTTATTTATTTATTTTTATATACCGTGTTCGATTTTACATATCACATCGGTTTACATTCCAACAAAATTTACTCAGAGAAGCCTCCTGGGCTTCAACATAGTTTGAAAGATTGGTTATAAATGTATGCATAGATTCACATTCAGTCTGGATCCCAAAAAAAATCTGATGGGTTAATATGTATTTATTTGTATTTCTTTCAGTTTATTATTATAATGCCCACCCAGCCATTATAAGGTTGACGTGGTTTACAATATGAAGTAAATTACAATTACAAAATATAAAACTGACAAGCTAATAACAGCACTCTAAAAACACAAAAGACAAAATCAGATTTAATCAACATCTTATAAATTTAGAAGAAAAATAAAATAGAAACATAACACTACAACCCCCCTCCAAAGAAAACAACTTTTAAAACAAAACCATAAAAAGGTAAACAATAACAAGAATTTTACAAATGATAAAAATAGACTAAAAACCATAACAATTCACCTGCTTTGTTGTTTCAACCTTATATGCATGTCATCTCCTGGGCTGACTCATGGAGTTGTTAATCTATTTAATTCTCTCTTGCACTAATGTGTTCGCCTACCTGCTCAATATTTTGTTTCTGACGCAGCCCTGATGCAAAACACGGCCGTGTCGGAATCCTCGTTTTCATACCATGCTTGATTGTTTAGTCATAAAAATGTACCGTTTAGGTGACTGTAATTAAAAATTGTTGCTAAGAAATATTGATCAGTATATATTGTCTTCCGCACATTTATTTCGTTGTATTTTCTCTATATGTGTGTGCTGTTCACTCTGCCCTCCTTGTGGGTTTACAAAAGTAAACATACATAAAATAATAACATTAAAACAGAACATAACCAATAAAATCAATTATATATGAAAAAAGTGCAAAAAGCAGAATATAAATCTAAATAAATAAATATATAACTAATTATGTTTAATATGGAGAGTTAAGGTGAACTGTACACAATCCAGATTTGTCTGAACTAATTCATGGCCTGCCCTAGTTTGACTCTGTTTACCTGGTTACATTTCAAACTGGCCCTGCTCTTAGTTCTGAGGAGGTACAGATTTAATCCAGACTGGACTGCTAATCCCAAGAGGAATTAATCAACTTTAGGAGAGCAGTTTGTGTTGATGAGTCAGCAGGAAGTGATTTGTGGTTCAGTGGTAGAGGTTAAGATGCTGTGTTAGTAAGAGGGACTATTTGGTCCAGAGATGACTGTGTCAGCAGGGAGCATTAAATTGGTTAGGGCTGGTGTGTTATATTTTATCAGGAAGGGGGATTATGGAGTTTATGTGCCGTGAAAGATGGCATGTGGTGCTGCTATCATTAGGACTGAGGGTGTTGTATTGCTGTGTCAGGAGTAGGCACGGTCGTGCTTGGGGCTGGTGTGCTTCTTTGCCTCAACAGATGGTAAGAGCCTGGGTGTTGTTATGAGTAGGGCTGTGGAGGTGTTAGTAGGTGTCTGTGCCAGTAGCAGAGTGAAGGTAGGCAGGCATATTTTGTTCAGAGCTGGGGGAAGTTCTGTACTCTGCAGTGCAAGGCAGGATTTTATTACCATGTCTCAGAAACTGTGAGATGTGGCAGATGCTTCGGAAATATCTCCTGGCTGCTGAGCCTATATCATGTCTTTGAATCATGTTCAGAATATGACGTGGGATACAGCTGAGCTGTTCCCTGTTCTTTGCACCTCTTCAAGTTTCTTCCAAATGCATCCCTGTAAAGTATATACTTTACAGAACAGAGGTGAATAGACTTGGCAGCCAGTCAGTTCTGCTTGTGTGTTTTCACTCCTCCATTATTATATATTCCTGCTGTGTTGCCTGAGCCCTCTCTCTCGTCCCCGAGGATGTAGATGGACCTCTGCTTCCCGGGGACAGCCAGCAGCTTCTGGAAGCAGAGGACAATCTGTCTTCCTTTCCCTTGGAAGAAGTCGTAACTTGATGAACAGTGAAAAATAAACGGAAACAAAACAAACAAATAGTGACTTTAAAGAAAAACTTCCCAGAAAAAGAGAACTCAAAACCTGAGGCAGGAAAACTGCCTGGGAGGCCCCTCTCACCAGTCTGGAGTTTGGGATGAATATCCTAGAAAGTGGAAGCAGTCGGGAAAGATTTCAGTGTTTGAATTTAAGATGCCTTGGCAGAGTTATGGGATGTAATTTGCCTTTGGATAATTGAGGGTACTATCAGTGACGAGTGAAACACATTGGCAGAGCCGTGCTGGAGTCCTACTACTGAAAAAATAGACGTGCTGTTGCCAGTGGTGAGATACTTTCCTGGGGCTATAGGGTGTCTGATATGTATTTATTTACTTATTTATTTACTTATTATTATTTATTTATTATTTATTTTACAATTTTTCTATACCGTCGTTTAGTAATATACCATCACAACGGTTTACATGTGATTCTAGGGCTGCAGCTGGTGAATGATGAGGATACAGAGATGGAGCTTTGTGGTTAGAAAGTGAGAAATGTTGAAATAGCCCACATAGTTGCAAAGTACAGGGTGGCCCATGGCAAAGTAGCCCGCCTCCAATACCACTGCATGGGAGGCAGGCTACTTTTCCATGGGCCACCCTGTAGTATGCAGATACTCTTGGCACCCAGACTTTACACTCATTTTCCAAGATAAACTATCTTGGCAATCAGTGTAAAGTGTGTGCATGGTAAAAGCACTGGCATGCTTTGCACCTGCTGCTTTGTGCAGACTACAGGAGGGTAAATGAGCAGACATACTTTTGAAAATCCCATGCATGCATGCTGTTTTCCTCCTCTGACCTAAACATGCCCCCTTGCAATCCAGCGAAGCATATGTGTGTGTTGTGGGAACCTGACTTTTACTTGGGCAGGGGAGGGCAATTTTCAGAGAGGGCAGCCTTCAGTAGGTGTGCTAATCTGTTTCAACACTGCTCAACTTCTTTGAAATTGTCCTCAGAATGACTATGTACGCTGAAACTTGTCTAATAAGTGTATTGGCTATTGTAGAAACTCTTGTAGCATTATAGCATGCGGTGCTGTGGAGCAGGAAAGGTTAGAGGGATTTGCAGAACATTAGGAGAGAGCCAGTAGCCTGTGGTTAGTATAGTATTCTGGGTTCAAGGCCTGCTTCTACTACAGACAGTTGCGCTCTTGGGCAAGTCAGTTGATCTATCATTGCCTCATACACTCACTCAAAATAGAAGTTCTCTGAGGCAGGAGCTCATGCCTATAGGCAATTTCCTGCAATGTGCCCTGGGTTAGGGTACGCCATACCTGCTATAATTATAATTGTGTCTGTTTGGGGCATCCAGATAACCTCAAGAAATATTAGTGCACATAAATGAAGGGGTACCTCAGTAGACATGGCAGATGGAGTTCATGATATATTAGCAGATTTGAATTGGCCAATGCAAGAATGAATCTAAACCAGTGGTTCCCAAACCTGTTCTGGTGGACCCCCAGCCTTTCAGGTTTCCAGGATATCCACAATGAATATGCCTGAGATAAATTTGCATGCACTGCCTTCATAACATGCAAATTTTATCTCATTCATATTCATTGTGGATACCCCGAAAACCTGTCCGGCTGGGGATTCCCCAGGACAAATTTGGGAGCCTCTCATCTAAACATTATCTTCAAGGTTCAGTTACAAGACATTTCCTTAGGCTCAGAATGGGGAAAAATCATTTTGTTATGTCCTCCCCCTTTCATATATTTTTGCCTTCCCACCTCTTCTCATCTCCTCCCCTAAATATCTTCTCAAAACTGTAATCATTTTTTTTAGTCTTATTCCACTTTGTCTCGACATCCAAGCCCCTTCTTTCCTCCCTCTCTTCCCCCAAGCTTCCAATATTTTTTCTGAATTTTAGTAAGCTAACTCCAGCAGGAATTGCATGCGACCAACAGAGCTCAGTGTAGCCCTTCCAGAGCAGCTTCCAGTTTTGCTTTGGCTTGGCAAGAAATATCACCATAGGCCTAATGTTAGACTCTTTCCACCAGCAGCTGTGAGAGCTGCAGGATAACAGCAACCCTTCCACACCCCCCAGCCAGCCTGAGGAGCAGGTGCTGGATTAGGGAATCGAATCCAGATCTCCCACTTGTCATGCAGGCCAGTAACCGCTGGCTCATCAGGAGCTGCTTCAGCTGACATTCGTGAAGTAGAAATGTGTCACAATAACACAGTGTAAACATCCAAACTGATCCCCAACAGTTGTGAGGCGCACCCCAGGAGACGTCGGGAACGTCTTTGCAAAAGTGAATGCCGTACAGAAGATGAATGCTTTGTGAATGGCAAATAAAGAACTGTCTCTACATCTTTCAAATCCATTGCTACCCCCATCACCTGCCATCACTGCCGACGCAGTACAGCTTTTATGCAGCAACTATTAGGTACTGTAACCGAGGATTGCTCAGTCGTGCTGGACTGCATTCACAAGTTATTAGCATTTCAGTGTAGGAGAAATATCTTGTTTGAAGTTCCTTGACCCATTCATCTACCGGGAATGAGTCAGCCTGAAGTCAGTATATCATCAGGGAGGGGTCCACAATCTGCTGAAGAGATTCTCTAAAGTGGACTTCATCTCTGGGGTAATTTAGAAATCATTTTGAGGCACAATGAAACACAGACATAAAGTTCAACTACATGAGGGGAGCTTGTACTTCTGATGAGCTGGGTAATGTGGCAAGGGGTTTCTCTCATTTTTTACCTCTTTGTACCTTGGACTAAATTCTGACTGAGTATTCGATAAGATATGCAAAACAGTATGCAGGTAAATGACAGACCAAGGAAACTGAAAAAAAAAAATAGTGATCTTCTGGAAACTACAAACCCGTAAGTCTCCCTAGCATTATAATCAAAGGGCTATGATTAGTGCTTGAATGGATGTTATCCTCTAGGAGTAGAGAAAGGAAAGATGTAGGAAACTCAACATCCAAATAACTTGGCCACCTTGACCAGGCTTGCACGGTAGGGATGTACAGCCCCCAAAATTTTGGGTCAGTTCATTTCTCCGTTTCAGGTTTGTTTTGGGTTGGGGTTTTTTTTTTTTTACCATTTTTTATTCAATTTGTTTATTTTTTTTTTCAGTTTGGTTCATTTGCAAAACTGGAAAAAATATTAAACAAGAAAAAAAAAAGAAAATGAATTAATAAAAATAAAAGGGTCTCTGGTGGTCCTGGCTAGGCCTTCCTGGCCCAAAAAGACTGCTTGGGCCCAGAGCTCAAGTTATGAGAAATTCAAATTGGCAGAGCATGTGCCACTGCTACATGTTCTTCTCTCTTGTTATGGAGTAGAGACTAAAGGTGGAAGGCTGGCGTAGGCAGGGCAGAGGCAAGATCAGGGCAGCAGAAGTGCAGCAGCACACACTTCCTTTATTACTGGTTTTGAGGTAACAGAGGTAGCATTTTTCAAGAACTTATTCTGAGGAAGAAGTGGAGATTCCCTGAATCAGAAGATATTGAAGAGCTAGTAGCTTGGAAACTGTAGTCAGTAGCATCTTGGTCTCCAGGAACTGGAGGAGGTAGATAAAATAATGGTAGTGAGATCAAACCCAAAGAAGAGCAGTTTGTACAACTAGAGATTGTGGGTGACGTCCCTGGCCTATTTCCTCCAGGAACCACCCTCTACCTCAATTCCAGTGCCAGCAGCAACAACAGCTCCCAAAGATGTAAAGAGGAAATCTCAAAAGACTTCCATTATATGGAGACACTTTAAAGTGAGTGACGGCCAGCATTTTGCTCAGTGTATTCACTGCAGTAAGGCCATTAGTTGAGGGAAGATATAGAGGGCATCTGACATACAATGGTATACAGCATCACCTACAGAAACACTACTCATTAGCAATGTCATAATGGGAGGTCACAGTACTAGGCCTTTGAACCACTCCACTACTCATAGCAGAAGCTGTAATTAAAGGGTTTAAAAAGGGAAGACATCTCCCGAAGGTGAACCTATGCCCCCTTCCACCAATCAGGTGACAGGCCAGCAGCCCCTCCCATGTGCCTGCACTGCAAAACAACATAGATGAAATGGGGTGGTGTTCTGTATCACTGTCCCAGGGTAAGAGTCATTAAGCAGCATTCAAAGTAGTGATGAGGTGCATCGGGAAAATGCTTGCCCTGGATGACCAGCCCATGCAGATAGTGGAGAACTTGGATTTAAGCACCTGCTGCAATTCTTAGCCTCCAATTATGAATTGTCCTATATTCAGTAGGCAGGTTATCGATACTCTCTACAAACAGTGCTGTAGTCACATGCAGGCACAGCTGGCCAAGGCAGAGGGTAGTAGCATGCATTTCACCAGTGCCATCTGACCCAGCATGAACACTACCCATGCCTACATCTCCCTGATGGCACACTGGTAGGAAACAGTGGCATACCAAGGGGGGGGGGGGGGGGGGGAGAAACCCAATCCTTCCAGGTACCGAGCTGTAGGGAGCACCTGGAGGCAATATTTTGTTTGTTTTCTTTAGCACACACTGGGAGCTCTTCTGAAAATTATGGATCATGCTGCACAAGCAGACTCAGATGAAAACATCACATGGGCCTTGCATGGCAGGAAGGTAGAAGAGTGTGACCTCAGGCTGCAAGCCTAAGGAGGCAGAGCAGGAACATCCTTAGCGGCTATTGCGCCATGAAGGAGAAGCTCATCGAGGTTGCCGTGGACCCATCTTGCAGCAGCCAAAGAAGAGATCCGTTGGGCCACTTGTGCATTCTAACCCGCTGGCAGCCAAAATCAAGAGGCTATGGGACTGCCAGCAAACCCTAATCTGCTAGCAGCTTGAGTCAGGAGAAGGCCATGGGACCCACCCCCTTTCCCCTCAGATTCCATGAGAGGTAGAAGCCTTGGTGAGAAGGAGGAGTGTGTATGTGAGTATGAGAGAGAGCGAGTGTTTATGTGTATGTGTGAGAGCCTGTGTGCATGAAAGAGAGGGAACAGTTGTGTAAGCATGTGGACATGAGAGAGAGGGAGCATGTACATATGTATTTGAGAGGGAACGTGTGTGTGTGTATGTGTGTGAGAACCAATGTGTATGAGAGAGAGGGAGCATTTGTGTAACCATGTGTACATGAGAGAAAGGGAGCTTGTGTGTGAGCATGTGTGTATGAGAGAGAGGGAGCTTTTTTGTAAGCAGGTGTACATGCGAGAGGGAATAGCATGTATATATGTGTCAGAGCATGTGTTTCAGAGAGAGGGAGCATATGCATATGAGAAAGAGGGAGCTTATGTGTGTGAGCCTTTGGATATATGAGAGAAGGAGCATGTGTGTATATGTGAGAGCTTGTGTGTATGAGAGAGAGGAAGTGTGCATATGTGTGTGAGCCATATATGCATATGAAATGTCTAGCAGTAGGCCAAATGATGACCTGTCAGTGTGCTTCCTCACCTGGCCTACAGGAAGAAGAAAAAGACCACTGAGGTGAAAGCAAGGTGAGTCATATGGCGGGTTGTGACTGAGAGAGACGGGAAGAGGTATGAGTGAGGGAAGTAAAGAGAAGGAAAGGGGAAGAGAACGAGGGATAGGAAGGGGAAGATGAGGAAGAAGGGGTGAGTGTGGTGAGTGATTGAGAGGGGAGAGAGGTTGGTGAGTTACTGGGAGGCAAGGAGTGAGGGTGAGGGAGGGGAGTGAGTTACTGAGAAGGAAAGCAGCTGAGAGTGAGATAAAGGGGACTGAGTGAGAGGGAAGGGGAGGGGTGAGTTACTGAGAGGTGAGAGAAAAGGAAAGAAAGGGGGAGCGAGGAAGTGGAAGGGGGCATGAGAATGAGAGGATAGAAGGATGCATATGCGAATGAACATGTATGTATAGGAGAGAGAGGAGAGAAATTTTTCCTGCCCCCCGTTTACCGCATTTCCCCTCTACTAATCCAAGACAGGGTGACTGGAAATCAAAAGTTCCCAGGTATGGAGAAAGGAACATTGTTTATCCTTATTAGTTTTAATTATTGGGTGTTATTTGAAATATTAGGTCTTGAAATATTTTATTAATTTTTGGGAAATGTTTAAAATTGATTTTATCATTATTTATTAGATGCTTTATTCATCATCTGTTTTGAAATAGTAGTTTTTTATTAGTATGGTTTACTAATATTTCTTGATTTTGTTTTATGAGGAATGGTTATATTTCTGTGCTTGCATTATTGCACTGCATATGAGTCTGGTTGGGAGGTCTGGGAGGGGAGAGACTGGGGAACACGACTCCGAGGGACTGGAGGTTTGTTAGGGGAGAGGGGGCTGGGGAGAAATACTGCTGGGACCTGAGAGGGTAGGAGAGTGAGACTGCTATTTCTCTGAGATGGGAAGAGGGAAGAATTGGTTTTGTCTTTCATTTCTGGAAAATGTGCATCTGGGTATTTCTATATTTTTACAGTACAGGGAAAATGCAATAGTTTCTATTTCTCTGGTATACTGCAGGCAGTGTCTGGCTTTTGGGGGATTCCAGTTTAGCTTTTGTCACATGTTTCTCTTTCTAATTTGTTGTCAATTATTATTTATTTGGTGAGGGGGGTAGGCAGTGTACAGTAAAGAGGCTGCAGTGATACCGTATGTACAGATCTGGAGAAAAGGACACATTCGGAATGGTTTTCCTTTTTTTTTTCTCCTGATTATCAAAAGTAGAAATATTGGAAGTTTTTGAAGAATTTATAAATTGTATGTCACAGTCCTTGACTCTTGGCCTTATTCTTTATCAGATAATATTTTTGCTTGCTTGCAGTACCAGGGAAAGAAGGGGCAATGTTGGCGGTGTTGCGCGTCCCGGCCGCGTGGGTGCCGCAACCGGGCCTGGTCACCTCGCGCTGCCCTCCACGAGTGCCGGTCTTGCCGCTGCTGCCAGCTCCCGGCGTCCCCAACACTCACCGCGGCCTGCCTCAACTTCCTCCTTGCTTCAGGCCTTGCAGCAGAGCTCCTGTTGGGGCTCTGCGTCTTCGGCCCCCTCGGCCCCGCCCCTAGGCGCGCGCAGCTGACGTCTTGCTAGAGGACCAAGCGCGGAAAACCTGATCTGGACGCAAAGTGATGACATCGCTTAGCCTGACTATAAATAGCGAGGCCCTGCCCCAGGACCTTGCCTTGGTAATCGGGTCAACACCTCGGTGTACTAGTTTGCCTGTTCCTTGTATCTGATCCTTGACCCAGGTTTTCCTTGTTCCAGTGTTTCCTTTTTCCAGCGTCTCCTTGTTCCATCATCTCCCTGTACCTGCGTCTCCGTGTGTCCTTCTCAGGTAGTACTTTCTCCGACTATTCTCTGATACTGACCCCGGCCTGTCAGACTACTCCTTCGTCTGCTGCCTGAAACTGACCACTGCCTGCCTGACTACTCTCTCGTCTGCTACCTGGAACTGAACACTTCCTGCCTGACCATTCTCTTGTCTGCTGCCTGAAACTGACACTCGCTTGCCTTGACTACGCTTGGATTGACCTGGTATTGACCCCTGCTTTGGCTAACCCCTTCTGGATAGATACTTGTTGCGTCCGTCGGTGCTAGATGGCTTCGCCCCGTTTGCCTCACCTTATTCACGGCTCCTCTCGCTTACCTAGGAAAGATGGCTACCCCCGCGTCTACAAGCCGACCTCTCCAGCATCCCTGGAACGGCTATGGTGCTGCCTCCCGCCATGCTCCTCCCAGGTACCTACTAGGGTGGGCGTGTGCGTGTCACCCACATCTTTATTCTAACCTTGGAGCGAACCTCGGGGGCGTTCCCTCTTATTGACATCACGTCATCCGGGTATATAATCTCTTCTATTTTGCTAGCTCGTTGTGTTAGCAAGGACTTGAATCTGGACTCGTTCCGTTCCTGTCTACGCTACTCTGCCGCTTTCGTGCTGCCGCTGGAAGCTCTCTCTCTGCCCTTCGGGGTAACTACTAACTTGGGTACCCGCTCTTCAGGGGCCCTCTGCTTTATTTCAGGTGTCTTACAGGGAACAGGTACTCGCTCCTCGAGGGCCTGCTCTCCCTGCCTCAATGCCTGCACGTCCTTCCACAACCTGGTGGAATCTCATATCTACAGCAAACACCTAGTGAGTACTTTAACTCTCAGTCTATCTCATCCACAGTACTTCCTTGCTGGGAAACCTGTTTTGGAACCTCCCAATACCAACAGGGTGAGAAGGGCTCCCTCTGCCGAGGTCCCTGAGACTGCAACTACCAGACTGCCTCACTACTGCCACTTCTGGTGGTACTCTTCAAGCTGTATAATAAAGAACTAACTGTGTTTGTGTGTTCTGAGTCTAGCCTAGTACTGTGGCTCCTTATGGGGCTCCTCCCTGTGGGCGTGGTCATCTGCCACAGTACCCAAGGATCCACCCAAACATGCTCATTAATAACAATACTCTGGCTTTGACCCTTGCGCTTCACTCGGACACTCTCTTCTGGCCTATCGTGATTACCAGACCAACCTGCTTGGATTACAACCTTGGCCTTCATCCGACTAGACCCGCAGGTGCTGCCTGTCTCACTCGGAGAACTTTCCTGAACTGTTACCTTCCTGAGGTCTCCGGAGCTTCCAGTTTGGGTCTTGTCCATCCTCTCTGCGACAGCCACGCACACTTGCTCTTGGTGGGCACACCCCTCCGCTACCTCTCTGGGAGACCATCCAAGGCCCACCTAAGTCCAGGCGGTCTGGGTACCCAAGGATTCAACCTGCAGAAACCTCGGACTGTTATTGATGAAGTTTCAGCTAGCCTCTGTCTCCTCGTGTGCTCTACCTCCTGGTGGCAGACACTCTCTGGGTCAGACCAGAGGGCCATATCAATCCTGCACCAGGCCAAGGGTCCACCTCCAGCACAACAGGTTGCCAAGGTCATGGACTCGGCAGAGTCTCCTGCCTTGCAGGCCATTCCTGGTCACTCGTGTCCAAGAACAACAACAGATCATGGAAGCATTGGCCTCCTCCATGGAAAAGATGTGTTCTCAATTGGAGGAATCTGCCATGTCCAACCCAGGGGCTCTTGCCCATACCCTGCCCTCACAGGCACAGCTAGCCCTCCCAGCTCCACCCCATTTCAATGGGAACCCTCGCCTCTGTTGAGGCTTCATAAACCAATGTTATATGCAGTTCTCACTGCAACCATCACTTTTCCCTGATGAAGCAACTGAGATAACATTCATTCTCTCCCCTTTTGAAGGGAAGGCCCTAGCATGGGCCTCCCTGCTCTGGGAGCGTTCCGAAGCAATTCTCCACCAGCTCCCTCAGTTCATCTCCGTCTTCTGATGCACCTTCAAGGACCCAGGTCGACTGGTGGTCGCTGGCCACCACCTACTTCATCTCCATCAAGGCTCGCACTTGCTCGCGGAATATACAGTGGAATTCAGAACACTTGCAACTGAGTTAGGTTGGCAAGAAGACCGCCTGAGGGCGCTCTACCTCGAGGGACTATCTCCAGCCCTTAAAGATGAACTGGCTGCCCGCGAGATTCCCCTATCTCTGGAAGACTTGATCTCCCTGGTTGGTAGAATTGATTACCGCCTTAGGCAATGGCATGAGAAGGTAAGAGCTCTACGACCTCCTGCCCTGCGGTCACACTGTTCGGCGAGTCCCCGCTTGAAGGTCTTACCAGCGCCTCCTCAACCTCCCAAGGAGCCAATGCAGATCAACCATGGCCATCTAACTCCAGAGGAACATCTCCGACGAAGAAAATCTGGTCTCTGCTTGTATTGCGGTGGTTCCGGACACCTTCTCCAGACTTGTCCTGTGCGTCCAAAGCCTGAGCCTGGCAGGGGTCCCAAGCTTGGGAGCTACAGTTTCTGGCCCTCAACTGTTGCTTTCTGCCTCCCTCCTTAGGGAGTCACGTTCATTCGCCACCACCGCCCTCGTGGACACTGAGGTGAGTGGAAATTTCATTTTGGAGGAGATTGTTGCACTTCTTCAGATACCAGTCCTACCATTGGTGGTACCACTATGTTTCACCTCAATTCAAGGAGAAACTCTTTCTGATTGCATCACTCACCATACAGTGGCTATTCGCCTCACTGTTGGAACCCTCCATGATAAGGAGTTCTCCCTCCTGATCTTGAAACGATCAACACACCCCATAGTCCTTGGACTCCCTTGGCTCCAGTTACATGCACCCCAATTCGACTGGCAATCCTTGCAACTCACCCAGCAGGGCCCCTGATGTCAAACCCACTGTCTACAGCAAGTGTCTCCATCCGTCCTGAGCTCTACAACTCTTCCTGGGTTACCGGATCCATACTTGGAATTTAAAGATGTGTTCTCCAAACAAAACACCGATATCCTGCATCCACTCCAGAAGTTCAACTGCTCCATAGAACTTCTACCTGGAACCATGCCTCTTTCACTCCCAGAAACCCAAGTGATGTCAACATACATCAAGGAAAATTTGGCCAAAGAGTTCATAAGACCCTCTACTTTCCCGGCAGGTGCCAGGTTCTTCTTTGTCAAGAAAAAGGATGGTAGTCTAAGACCATGCATAGACTACAGATGATTGAACGCAGTAACTCGAAAGGACAGATATCCACTGCTACTTATCAGTGAACTGTTTGACTGCCTGCAGGGTGCACAAATCTTTACTAAACTAGATCTGAGGGGACATATAACCTACTACGGACTCAACCGGAAGACATCTGGAAAACTGCCTTCAACACAAAAGAGAGTCACTATGAGTATGTAGTAATGCCCTTCGGGCTTTGCAACACCCCTGCAGTCTTCCAGTGGGTAATGAATGAGATTTTCTGGGACCTTTTATACTCATTCGTCTTAGTGTATCTAGACGATATCTTAATCTTCTCCAAAGATCTAAAGTCTCATCATTCCCACATTCAAACCGTCCTCCAGCGCCTCAGAGACCACCATCTCTATGCTAAATTGGAGAAGTGCATTTTTGAGCAACCCAGTCTCCCATTCCTAGGCTACATCATCTCCAACCGCTGGTTCACCATGAACCCTGACAAACTCCAAGGTATTTGAAAATTACCTCAACCAGTGGGCCTCCGAGCCCTACAAAGATTCCTTGGGTTTACAAATTACTATCAAAACTTCATCACCAATTACTCCATGCTGGCCACTACACTCACCATTATGACAAGAAAAGGATGTGACATTCAAGTGTGGAGCCCCAAGGCCCAATC
This sequence comes from Rhinatrema bivittatum, assembly GCF_901001135.1. Lineage (NCBI taxonomy): Eukaryota > Metazoa > Chordata > Amphibia > Gymnophiona > Rhinatrematidae > Rhinatrema > Rhinatrema bivittatum. The sequence continues at coordinate 122,578,172 of NC_042622.1, read as the reverse complement.
AGCATTCCATGCCTTGAAAGAAGCCTTCTATATGAGCCCGTGTTTATGTCACCTGGATCCTAACCGCCCCTTCATCATCAAAGTCGATGCGTCTGCTATTGGAGCAGGAGAAGTCTTGAGTCAATACGCCACCAAGGGAACCCTAGTTCCATGTTCCTTTTACTCACATAAATTCTCCTCCACAGAACAGAATTATACCATAGGGGACCTCAAACTCCTAGCAGTGAAACTTGCCCTCCAGGAATGGCATCCCTGGCTTGAAGGGGAGCAACACAGATTCACAATATTTACCGGCCACAAAAATCTGGAACACCTAAAAGAGGCCCAATTACTTAACCCAAGACAAGCCCACTGGGCCCTATTCTTTGCGAGCTTCAACTTCAAGCTCCATTATCGCTCAGTGGCAAAAAATCTCTGTGCAGACGCACACTCTTGCTACGTCGAGCCAGAAGACACACCCAAGACTCCCAGACACATTATTGATCCAGCCTACATATCCATTGCAGTCACCACCACAGTACCAGCAGGGAAGACGTTGCCCCCCCCCCCCCCCGCCATCGTTGCGAACGTATGCTTCGATGGGCTCACGACTCCAAACTAGCCAGCCACCCCGACCGAGCCCGAACTCTTGAGATGCTCAGAAGGCACTACTGGTGGCCTGGCATGACAAAGGACTCCCGGGAATATGTGGACTCCTGTCCAGTTTGCGCACAGCAAACCCCCCGACTGGACACCCATGGGGGCTTCTTCAACCACTTCCTGCGCCCACCAAACCCTGGTCAAGTCTCTCCACAGATTTCATCGTGGATCTGCATCCTTCAAAAGGCAATACTGTAATCTGTGTCATAGTGGACCGATTCTCAAAAATGGCCCACTTTGTACCCTTACCTGGACTCCCATCAGCTCCAGAGCTAGCCCGACTCTTCTTAACCTACATATTTCACTTACATGGACTACCACAAGAAATCGTCTCTAATCGTGGCCCTCAATTTGCCGCCAAATATTGGAAGTCTCTCTGCAAAAAGTTCCACATCACATTAAACATAACATCAGCATATCAACCACAAGCAAATGGCCAGGTCGAGAGCACTAACCAGTCTCTAAAAACATTCCTACGATCATATGTTAACGACCAGCAAGACAATTGGGATGACCTCCTGCCATGGGCAGAACTATCCCATAACACCCATTTCGCCTCTGCCACAGAAATCTCTCCCTTCGCTGTAGTCTTTGGCCGTCAACCTCGCATATCCCTGCTGGTTCCACTCAATGTACCCTCACTTGCAGCCCAATCTACAGCAAAAACCATATGCCGGCTCTGGAACCAAGTAAGGGAGTGACTCGGCCAAGCAGCTGACCAGGCCAAACGCATCACAAATGCTCATCGTCGAACCGCACCACTGTTCCTGCCCGGGCAAAGAGTCTGGCTTAGTACCAAGCACATCCAGCTATGCTTGCCTTCCCAATGGCTAGCTCCCAAATTTATTGGTCCATTCCCCATCCTTCGACGCATAGGAGCAGTCACCTACCAACTAAAGCTTCCAGCCTCCATGGGGATTCACAACATGTTCCACGTGTCGCTACTCAAACCCTTGGTCCTGTCCTGGCCTTCCTGAAGGCCTCCTCCACCGACTTAACTTTCAGCAGAACCTGAAAACACCTTACAAGTCAAAGAGGTCGTGGACGTCTGATGCCGTCGGGGCCATTGGGAATACCTCCTTTCATGGGAGGGCTTCAGCCCAGAAGAGAATTAATGGGAGCCCTCTCACCATATTCTGGATAAAAATCTCCTCCAAGAGTTCCATCAACATCACCCAGAGAAACCCAGACCGGTAAGGGGGAGGCCTAGAAGAGGGAGTACTGTTGCGCATCCCGGCCGCATGGGTGCTGCGACCAGGCCTGCTCACCTCGCGCTGCCCTCCATGAGTGCTGGTCTTGCCACTGCTGCCAGCTCCCGGCATCCCCAATGCTCACCGCGGCCTGCCTCAACTTCCTCCTCGCTACAGGCCTTGCAACTAAGCTCCCGTCGAGGCTCCGCATCTTCAGCCCCCTCAGCCCCGCCCCTAGGCGTGCGCACGGCCGATGTCTTGCTATTTAAAGGGCCAAGCGCGGGAAACCCAATCTGGACGTGAAGTGATGACATCCACTGCAACAGGCGGCCTATCTGCAGGCAAGGAAGCTTTTGTCCCATAGACTGATCACAATAGTCTGTCAGTTCTTATCTTTTCTGGGGTTTGTATTAGTGTGACTTTCTTGCCCTTAAGCATTTCCACAAGGGGAAGGGGGAGGGGGCAAACACAAATGCATTGGTCTCTGAGTGCCAGAGACCCTTGGTAAGCCTCTGGTGGGAGCTGGCTGAGGAAGGGGCAGGCGACAGCTCTAGCAGGAACCAAGAATCAGGTTGCAGATGGGCTGCACACTCAGGTGATGGACATCACCCATATCTTGGGTAATATGCTAACAGCCATAAGAAAGATAACTTGATTGTTGGCAGCTAGTCTGGGGAGGCTGGAGTATTCATGCAGGTTTTTATGTGTGTCCCAGAGTGGACCTATATTTAATGGGACTGCCTAGGTGGGGCAGTAATAACAAAGCAACTCATGGGTTCGGGTGAAAGTGAAGCATAGTTATCCTTAAAGAAATAATGTACCAGGGTTTTTAATCAGGAAGAGAATCCCTGAATGAGACATGGAGCCAAAGTAGGCAGACAGGGCACCAGAGAAATGACAAAACAAAAATCAACAAAAAATATATTGTACAGATGTTGTACAAAAGTTTTAATGCCCACATATTGGAACACCTTTTTTGGGGGGGGTCCTGTGACATGTGAGGGCAAAGGAGATTGCCTTTGCCCTCACTATGTCACAGGGGCCGACCTTCGGTACCTGTGACATAGTGAGGGCAAAGGCGATCGGCGCCATTTTGAGTACTGGCATCGGCCGGCCGGCGTGCAGGAGGTCACTCCCCGACCCCTGCTGGACTTTTGGCAAGTCTTGTGGGGGTCAGGAGGCCCCCCAAGCTGGCCAAAAGTCCCTGGGGGTCCAACGGGAGTCCCGGAGCGACCTCCTGCACGCCGGCCGTCCGATGCCAGTACTCAAAATGGCGCCAATAGCCTTTGCCCATACTATGTCACAGGGGCTACCGGTGCCATTGGTCAGCCCCTGTCACATGGTAGGAGCACAAGATGGCGCCAATGACCATGTGACAGGGGCTGACCAATGGCACCGGTAGCCCCTGTGACAAAGGCTATCGGCGCCATGATGAAACAGGCACCGAGGTTGGGAGAGTGCAGGGGATGGTTCCCGGACTCCCTGCTGGACCACCAGGGAGTTTTGGTAAGTCTTGGGGGTGGGGGGTTGTAGTTAATTTTAATTTTAGCTGGGACACGAATAGAAATAGCCGTATTAACGCATCGGGGCGCCATACGGCCGAATGCAACATATCTGCTGCCCAATGAATCCGAATCACGAATGCAACGTATGGCATCCCTCTCACATCCCTCGTAAATTAGTGGGCAAGGCTGTAGGAGTAAGGGAGAGAGGAGAGCGTAAGGGTTAAGTATAAGCCTGTAGGAAAAGCCATGTTTTCAGTTTTTGCTTAAATTTTATTGGGCATGTTTCTTGCCGTAACTCCGGTGTCATATTGTTCCAACAGTTCAGTCCGGCTATGGTTATCGCACGCTTCCTAGTTGACTCAGGAGTGGTGGTTTTATGTGTGGGGGTGTGTAGGGTGGCTGCATGTTGTGTTCTAGGGGTTCTGGAGTGTTTGTGGAAGTAAAGTTCATTATTGAACCATGTCATGTTTTCATTGTGTAGGGTCTTGTGTATTAGAAATAAGGTTTTGAACATGATTCTCTGCGCAATGGGGAGCCAGTGCAGATCACTGAGTATGGGAGTAATTTGTTCCGATTTTCTGGTGTTGGTGAGAATGCGAGCTGCTGCATTCTGAAGCATTTGTAGTGGTAGAATGGCAGTTTTGGGTAGGCCTAGGAGAAGGGCATTACAATAATCAACTTTCGAAAAAAATGAGGGATTGCAGTACAGTATGGAAATCATGTTGGTAGAGTAATGGTCTTAATATTTTTAGAGTGTGTAGTTTGAAGAACCCATCTTTAATAATGTTGTTGATATGTTTTTTAAAATTAAGGTGGTTGTCTAATGTGACTCTAAGGTTTTTAACAGTGTTAGTGATGTCAGGAGAAGTGAGTGATGTGTGAGTGGCAGCAATTGTGTTTTTGTGATTCTGTGGGGAAATGACCATAAATTCTGTTTTATCGGGGTTAATGGCCAGATTGATGCTAGTTAGGAGGTTACTAATGGTGGTGAGGGCAGTATCCCATGTTTTAAGGGCATCATTAAGGGAGTCAGTGATGGGGATAACAATTTGTACGTCATCCGCTTAGATGAAGTACAAAAGGCCAAGTTCTGTCAGTAGGTGACAAAGAGGGAGGATATAAATATTAAAGAGAGTAGAGGAGAGGGCAGATCCTTGTGGTACTCCGTGATTTATATTGTATGGTTGCGATTCATGGTTTTCAAAATTGACTTTATATTGCCGTCCTTGTAGGAAAGCTTCAAACCATTGCAGTGGGGTGTTAGCTATGCCGATTTCCTTGAGCAGTGTAATGAGAATGTTGTGATTAATAGTATCGAAGGCCGCGGAAATGTCAAGCATGGCTAGTAGGAAGGATTGACCTTTGTCGAACCCAGTAAGTATGGTGTTGATAAGAGAGATGAGCAGAGTTTTGGTGCTCATACATTTACGAAAACCATGTTGCAATGGTAGAGAATTTCAAATTTTTCCAGGTGTTCAGTGAGCTGCGTGTTTACAATTTTTTCAAGGATTTTTTCTATGACGGGAAGGTTGGAAATAGGTCGGTAATTGGTTAGGTCAGAGGCATCAGCTTTGGGCTTTTTTAGAATAGGTCTGATGATAGCTTGTTTAAGCGCATTAGGGATTTCTCCGGATGCTAGTGAGCAATTGATAATTTTAGCAATTGAGGGTGCTATGATTTCAGGGATGGAGAGAAGATGTTTGGATGTGTGGCAGGTTTCATTTTTTTTAATGGTATTTTGAATCTCTAGGGACGTGGTGGGTTGGAAGGCATTAAATATAGCAGAGGAATCATGTGGGATGGTTTCGGTCAGGGGATTATTGCCAGGGAACCGTGCCATGATTTTAACTATTTTCTCGTGAAAGTATTTAGCTAAGTTCCATCCAGTCCCGTTATGGTCAAGGGTTCAGTGTGTCATGCCTGTAAGCATTATCTGCCAGGTTGTCCCAATAGAAAAAAGGTTGAGAACCACTGTTTTAGAGTAAGACTGATGTACAGTATCGTGTATTGACAAATTATTGGAAAGGGGATTCTAGTACTAAGACTAGCCCAAGAAGATCAGTTATATTAGAAAGCATAGGCAGAGTGGGGTACAGCACTGGAATAAAATAGACTTTATGAATCCCGATTGTTTTTTTGAGACCATGCAACATTTGATCTCCTTCCATGTACTATGTGGCCAACTAATACTCCCGCTCTCCAAGCCTTTGTCCCTTTGACTAAGCTCTACCTCTGGCTCAGGCATGGCCAGTTTCTTTTCTCTCCTCTCTGAGGTTCTCTAATGCCTTTTTCCTATTCCATTTCCTGGGGTGTGATTCTACCAAAAGGGATGTAACTCAGTCCCACTCCTTTCCCGGGTTTCTCCCTGGTGATATTCTCTTTTTCTATTCCTCTTTTTTTTTTTTCTTGCCTAAATGTATGCGTTTCACTTTTGTCCCTAAGGAAATCCTCTGATTTAATTTGTGATTTATGTCTCTTCAGCTTTCTGCTTCATTTGTAGTGTATGTGGACCTAAACACAATAGAAAACAGAACAATACTATACAGTTTATATATAGCATGCTTCATACAAACTGAATCCCAGGATGATTTACAGTCACTGTGAGAAAAACAATACATGGTACAATAAATGTCTGGGCGAGGGGGAAAAGGAATGGATGGAGGTACGGCGCTTTGACTGAGAGCGTAAAGAAAAAACTATACACTTTTTTTTTTTTTATTAGGACACTGTAGAAATGTTAAAGAAAAGGGAGAAAAGATGAGCTCTCTCTCTTGGGATTTGAAAATGAAGAGAGTATCATTCACCTGATGGGAGAAGGAGAGGCTGTTACAGTGTTGAGAGAGAAAAAGAAGACGCAAAGGCAAATTCCGGAGGATGAATTAGTGAGGACTGGAAATGGGTGCTTTGTGAACAGAAGGAAGGGGAGAAGTAAGAATGAGGGAGAATTTCAGAGGGATACAGGGAGAGTTCTCAAGATAAACAGAAATCTTAATCTGGATTCTGAAAGACAAGGAATGTGGAAGTCTGTTTCAAACTGACTTAAATTGCATAATGAACTCATCAGCCATCATGGAATTTATTTTAAAGTGGTCAGAAACAATTTTAGCACTTTTTCTAAATGAGGACTATGCTGTACATTAGCAGAGGTGTGGTGGTGCCTCACATTAGAATATTGAGTGGTACTTCCTAGCACAATGTATATAACTTGAAAAATGTGCCCAAGGCTCCCCATTACAATATCACTGGGCTAATCAAGAAATATTAAAGGGAGGGACAGATGTCCATTGACAGAGTTGTTTTATGAATGGCGTTTATAACACATCACCTGCTTGCATAGCCATGACTGGCGCCACTATTCTCTCTGCTTTACTAACACCCAAAGGTTCTTTTGTTTTAAATTAAAAGAGAGGATGTGCAAAGGAAAATAGAGATGGTAGTATCATACACCAGACTGTGCACAGAACTAGTGACTATTCTACATAGCTGCCTGCTTCTTGTGACTCTTTCAGCCTTAACAAACAGGCATCACACAGATCCTCCAGAAGTAAAAGGTCAGGAAAAAATGGCTAGAAATCCCCTCTCCAGGACCACAGACCTACCTGTTTGCATTTATTCATGCAAAATTTAAAATAAAAACAATCTATCCCTTTTACAAGCAGGAAAATCCTCTTGAGATGAAAAAAAGAAGGAAGAAAAAGCAGCAGCTAAATGTCTTCCGTGTAAATTCTCAGCCTAGGTCCCATGGAGGCCAATGACATTACAGTTAATCTTTATCTACAAACAGCAAATTCTCAAAAGGTTTGCTGATGGAACGTTTTGAGGTAACCATATCAGGAAAAGAAACCCTGCAAGAGAAAACTTATATTTCAATATTTAAAGGAGAAGAATGTAATTTTTTTCACTCAGGGCAATAGAATTTTCATGTACCACTGTTCACTTTACACTATGGGGTAGATTTTTTTAAAAAGCGCGTTCGCATACTTTTGTTTGCGTACCAGGCGCAAACAAAAGTACGCTGGATTTTATAAGATACGCGCGTAGCCGCGCGTGTCTTCTAAAATCCTGGATCGGCGCGCGCAAGGCTGCCGATTTTGGGCAGCCGGCACGCGCCGAGCCACGCAGCCTGTCACCGTTCCCTCCGAGGCCGCTCCGAAATCGGAGCGGCCTCGGAGGGAACTCTCTTTCGCCCTCCCCTCACCTTTCCCTCCCTTCCTCTACCTAACCCACCCCCCCGGCTCTATCTAAACCCCCCCTACCTTTATCCATGGATTTACGCCTCCCGGAGGGAGACGTAAATCCACGCGCACCAGCGGGCTGCTGGCGCGCCAAGACCCGACCCGGGAGCGGTTCCGGAGGGCGTGGCCACGCCCCCGAAACGCCCCGGGCCGAAACGACGCCCCGGCCCCGCCCCCGAAACGCCGCATCCTGCCCCCAAAACGCCGCGTCGTTCGGCCCCACCCCCCAACACGCCCCCTTCCGAAAACCCCGGGACCTACACGCGTCCCGGGGCTCTGCGCGCGCCGGCGGCCTATGGAAAATAGGCGCGCTGGCGTACAAGGCCCTGCTCGCGTAAATCTGGGCGGATTTACGCGAGCAGGGCTTTTAAAATCCGCCCGTATGAATACTGGACACTGCCATATTAGAGAAAAAAAAAAGATGTATTCCATTTGGTGCCTGCATGTACATACAGCACAAAGATAAATTAAGATAAATTAATAAAAGCTGTACCAAACTGATGCGGTTTGGAGGGGGAGGGAAAAAAGCTCAAAATTACAGATTACCCTATAATTCTCAATGATTGTTAACCGGCTTGACATATATTTGAAAGTCGGTATATAAAGTTGTATAAATAAATAAATAAATAAATAAATAAATACTGATCTTAAAGGAAAGCCTTTAACATGACAAAGACATTCAAATATCTCAAGGGTATAACTGCACAAGAAAACTTTATTCAGAGGAAAGAATGTTCTAGACCAGTGCTTCTCAATCCAGTCCTCAGGGCACACCTAGCCAGTCAGATCTGCAGGATATCCACAATGAATGTACATGAGATAGATTTGCATACAATGAAAGCAAATCTTTCTCATGTATATTCATTATGGATAATCCTGCAAACCTGACTGGCAAGGTGTGCCCTGAGGACTGGATTGAGAAGCACTGCTCTAGATTGAAAGTTTGCAGTATGAGGCTTCAAGAGGGTAGACTTGGGAGCAATTTTAGGAAATATTTCTTCAAGGAAAGAATGGTGGATGCATGGATTTGTGCGCTGGTGAAAGTGGTAGAGACAGAAACAATGAGAGAATTCAAGAAAGCCCAAGATAAGCACAGAGAATCCTTAGCTACGAAGTGAGTAAAAAGCAAGAGATCAACTGAAATCTAGGAAAATGCACCAAGAATTGTGCAGACTAGATGAGCCTTACCATACTTATCTGCTGTTATATTCTCTGTTTCCATTTATCTATAATATGTATTATGAAAAAGGTCTCATAGTATGCCTCAATTATCTGTCATATCTGACCAAACCATTGATCTAACATATCATTGGATGCACTAAGCTGCAATATTTTTTCATGGGAAGGGGTCCAATTATTGCAGGGGTGGGTGTTGCCGTGATAGTGGGGTCCCTCTCCTGAAAATCATCACGGCTGTATGGCGCATTATTTTGTCTTGCAGCCAAACAGCGCAGGACAAAATAACATGGCAAGCGGCTCTTTAATGAGATGGCAGCCTCAACCTCATGGGACCACCATCACCTTAAAGTGCCACTGGCCTGGAACAACAAAAAGGCACGTGCAAATGGGGAGGTACCAGCTGGGATCATTGTTGAACCCTCTCTCACCTGGGGCCACCAGATGAGGTGGCCCCCAACTCCCCCAAAATGTTAAATTTAAAAAAAAAGAACCATGTGGCAACGGCCCCGGCCCCCCTTCTTCCCCCAAAGCTAAAAAGGAAAATGTGGCCTCAGCCCCTGCTGCTTTACCCTCCACCCCGGCACCCACCACTCCCCAGTCACATGGCTGGGGCAAAGTGAGGTTGACGCCATTTTGGAAAATGGTACTGACCGGGCCAGGTGCAAGGGTGCCCCTGGCCCCTATGTTGGATCCTTTTAAAGGTTCAGGTCCCAGACTTTCCACCTCACATCTAACACATTTCAAATAGGTGTTGTTATTTTATCTCAGCTCCAACTTCTCGTTTGTCCATGACAAAATATTTACATCAGATTGACTAGTAATGACTGTTTTGCATGCATTTGCGTTATTCATGCATACAAATTGCATACAAAGATGGTCATTGTAATAGAGGAGGGAATCTGGGTGGGGAGATGCAAAATATTGCATATGTCATATGATTCACGTGATATAACATGCGATAGAGCACTAACACAGCTTGTTGCATCACCCAGATAGAAAGATAGATGTCAGCAGATAAGGATTATTTGTCACACTCAGTTTGTCCATTATTTGACTGTGCACCAGAATTATGAATGCAGAGAAATAGTAACCATTCTTGGCAAATCATTTTTTGTGAGATCTGTCATAGTGAATTGTCAATATATGTACTATATGTACTTTGTCCTAAATTTAAGGAGTAATACTTTCAGGTAGGGTTGTGCAGAGCCAAAATTTTATTTGTTTGTTTTTTCATTTCTGGGAAAATGTGGCAGGTTCGGGATTTGGTTAATAAACATTAAATTAAAAAACAACGAATGGACACATTCTCCAAAACCTTGCAGCACCTGTCACCCCTTGTTTGAAACAAATGGGCAATATGAACGGAAAATGCACATTTTGTTTGGTTCATTTCAAATGAAATAAATCTTTAATTGGTCCAAAAAATCCAAATATTTTCAAGTTTTTCATTTCAGCAAATATTAGCAATGGTGCACACTATTTCCTAATAAATTAAAAATGAAACATGTTGCCTCACCCATATGGAAGGGTAAAGGTGTAAGGGGGTAGCTGGTCATCTCTGGTAATGCCATAGTGTATTCCTAAAGTTAGCCAGATAAACTTATTCAACTAACTTTAAGATAGGCAGGTATATTCCATACTGCTGGTCAGAGGCACATTCTCAGGGACGGCCAGTGCATTAAGCAATACAGTTATGAAACAAGCTTTATAGCTGGATTACTTTAAGACCATAAAACAGCATGGTATTGGCCTGCCCTGAAAAGGGAGCCTTTTTAAAAACCAAACCAGCAAGGCAGAAGTGACGGGGGATCACTCCTGCCTCTCATCCCTTTGTGACTCTGAGTGCATTCACTAATTTTTTAGGGACATACTGCTGTAACTTCTGATATGGTCTATGACTAAAATAAGCAATGTTACATCTGTCTGATCCATTGTACTGCACAAACAAAAATAGCAATGCTTGGCTTCCATAACTCCTAATTTTATAGCTTATGCATATCTATGAACAGGAGTTTCACTTCACCCTTCATTATGGCCTTTACCTATCAGCTCTTCAGATGTGATTCTGGCCCTGACTCACTCTGCTCACATCATTATGTATATTGGAAGCTGCAGAGAACAACCAGGACTGGAGGCCATTTATTCCTCAGGCAGCATCTCTCTTGTTCCATACACCCATACATTCCTAGCTCAAGCAGAGATGGCTTTTCTGAACTGACATACAGTGCTCTATTATTCTTCACCTAGTTCATGCTCACATCTAGCAAAAGGATCCTCTGTTCCTACCCAGCTTGCTTGTTATAGCTTCTGAAGCCTCCTTTTGTGGAAGAAGACAGAAATGACAGCACAGCTATGTTGGGCTTAGAATTTTTTTTTTAACCAAAATGGGCTTATTCATCAAAAGTTGTTTTCACAGATTCAAAATGGGGAAACAAACTGTTCATAAATTAGGCTTTATGGAATTCACAGATTCTAGCACAAGAAACAACAGAATCCCACAGTTGTTTATAAAATAAATGTGGAAATTGTTTTGTGATCAATATTTAATGCAACTTAAACCATGTCAAGTTAATCCGTGCAATAGAAAACTTTAATCTTGGTGCTTAGTAATGTCATAGCATATACATCTACTATGGCTTTCCTTCTATTACGCTATAAATCCTGAAGGGTCCAAACATTTAAAGTGAAATGTGAACAGAGAACAAAGAAAATAAAAATAATTCTTGCTTTGTTAGCACCGTTAAATTACACATTGTTGTAAAAAGCATACAAGATTAATAATCAGATTAAATTCCTATTTTAGATACTGTACTAGTGATAGAATGAGACTAGAAAATGGGCTTATAGCTTTTGTAACTGTGCTGTGTACAAATGCAGCTGAGCAAAGGTTCTATGAGTGATTTTAATTCAAAGATATATTTTTTTCAAATCATAGGCAACTGTTATGTCTAAGAATGGGTGGCCATGTTTTTACATTTTATTTATTTATTTATTTATTTAAAATTTTTATATACCGACATTCATCCAGGATATCACATCGGTTCACAGTGTAACGCAAATATACGCCATGCATGGCGCTTTACATGGAACAGATAAAACATGTTAACAAGGGAATAAAGGGGTAAGAGAACATGGGATAAATTGCATTAAATATTATTGGTGCAGTGGGAGAATGGTACAGTAGGGATGTGCGGTCATTTAAAATAACATAGTGCACACTATTTGTAAATAGCATGGTTTCACTGTAAAGCTCTGTTGCTGACTCCATGTTGCCTGTAACCCGATATGATGTCCAACAATGAATGTCAGTATAGAAAAACCTAAAATAAATAAATAAATAAACAAATAATACACATTGAGGTAGATTTTACAAAATTACGCACACGTGTACTTTTGTTCGCGCACCAGGCGCAAACAAGAGTACGCGGGATTTTAATAGATACGCACGTAGCCGCGCGTATCTGTTAAAATCCGGGATCAGAGCACGCAAGGCTGAGCAAAATCGGCAGCCTGCGCACGCCGATCCGCGCAGCCGGCCTCCGTTCCCTCCCACCTCCCCCCACCTTCCCCTCCCTTCCCCTACCTAACCCACCCCCCCAGCCCTATCTAACCCCCCCCTCCCCACCTTTATTCCAGAAGTTAAGCCTGCTCGAGGCAGGCGTAACTCGCGTGCGCCGGCTGTGCAATTCCCCGGCCCGGGAGCTGTTTCGGAGGCCTCGGCCATGCCCCCGAAACGCCCCCGGGCTGGAACCATGCCCACGGCCCCGCCCCCGAATGACGCAGAAAATACTGCTTTTCTGTACATCCTCCTACTTAATATCATTGCAATATTAAATAGAGGAAGGAAAACTTTAAACAAGTTTTAAAAAAAGAGTTTAACAGAGCCGGCAGACAGGTTTGGGAAACGGATGCTCAGTTAACAAGCATCCGTTTCCCGAAGCTGTGGCTATGCGCCAATTAGGAAAACGGACAACGATAAATTCAGCGCCCGTTTTCCTAACCGGTGGACGGCCGCTGACAGCCGCCTACTTGCAGGCTCCCGCTGTCAAGGTGGCACTAGGGACACGCAAGCGACCTTAGCACCTCCTTGACAATGCGACCCCCTAATTTAAATATTGCATGGCTAGCCCAGGAAAGGTGCCTGGGGGCGCATTAGGAAAACGGGCACTAAATACTCAGCACCCACCTTCACCATTCTTTTTTTGCATCGGCCCCATAGACAGTAACTTTCAAACCAGGGTGTGGGTGCAAATGTGTACACGTTCTTTGGCACGCGCCAAGGGACACGGATATTTTATAATTTGTGCACGTATATGTGTCCAATAAAATAGCCTAGCTGTGCATACATCTGTGCCAAATTTTAAGTGAACATGTACATGTGCACGCAAATGCCGCTTCTACTGCTGCCCCAACGCTAGTCCCAGTTTTACCTGGTCATGCCCAGTTCGCCAGTTAAGAGCTAGGTCCTCCAAACCCTCCTAGTTTAATAGCCTTCACTCCCCCCAGTTATCCCCGACCCTGAAAACCCTGCAGATCTGCCTATTTTTCTTTATTTTTTAACTTCCACGTCATCCATAGCATAAGTATAGTTACGCGGCAGGGGGCCTCGGCACGTGCCGGATCGTATTAAGTATTTATGCTCACATCTCAGGTTCATGCCCCGAAATGCCTATGCCCCCACCCAGACCATGTCCACACCCAGCCCCTTTTTGAAAACCTTCGAGATGCGCACGCTGCAGGAGATACACGCCTATGCTGCAGCTTTTAAAATCTGCTCGGTGCGTGCAAGTCTGCCTTATTCGCACATCCCCTTAGTAATTAATGTGCGTGCAGGGCTTTTAAAATTCACCTTATAGCCTACTTAGCTGGGGCTTTCTCTGGTGTGTGGCATGTGTCAGCTGGATGGTGTGTCAACGAGAAGGGGAGGAACTCTGGCTGCATGGGATCTGCAGGAGATCACTCGGAAACTGCAAGTCACAGCCACCAAAAAGGAGCCCGAATATTTGTGGGAAGAGGAGAGGACAGAGGAGCTCTGCCTCCTCAGGTAAAGTGGATGCTGCCGGGTGCCGGCCCTTCTCAGCACTCACAGAATCCTGATATTGCAGAGGCAGAACTTTTCCTGGCTAGTTGCATGCTTACAAGCATTCCCCTTGGACTTAGATTGAAGCGGTACAATCAGGCAGTCAGCTAATGCTTCCCCTTTTACAAGCTAGACACAATAGTACTTTAGCTGAAGACAGAGAATCTAAGCTCTTAACTGTACAACTTTTTCTCTTTAATTTTCTCCTGGCTTCATGCGAGTCTCTGCAGCTGTCTGCCTCGCTCTGAATACTAATGAAACAGTTCTTTAGTGCTCAGTCCCATTGGTTATTCATCCTTAGCCTGGAGACGTGAGTCTTACCCGGGCCTTAATTTAGAATGTTGTCTCTCTTTCAAATTGGAAAATATTGATTCTCATTAGAAACTGCCTCCTGGCTACTACCCAAAATTTCTGTGGGCTCGATTCACCCAGATCGGGGAATTTGAAAAATTCATAGCCCAAAGATATTTGGAGAGTTTGGTGAGCAAAAAATAATTGCATGCTATGTTTTTAAAATAATCTAGCAACTCAGCGGCCCCATGTAGCTGTGGAAAAATGCACAGACCCTCAATATTTGGGTTTATAGATTGCACCCTAATCTGCCTGTTGTAAAGTGTTACCACCCTCATTACAATATGCATGGACTTTATTAACCCTTATTTTATTAGATGTGCAGGGCCGATACCTTGACATCTGAAATTGGGTGCAGGTAGCACATGGAGAATGCACCTGCCAGGAGGTCAGCACAAACCGAGGGCAAGAAGCCATTAAACGCTTGCCCACAATTCAGTCGCCACCCTGCCTCATTTAAAGGGGCTCAGCTTATGTGTCCCATTGCAGTAAGAATCAATAGTGACAAAGGGTAAGGAAAGAAACACAGGTGTCTGTCATTTTTGGTAGGAAAACCCCCCACCATCATAATTAGAAGATAGTTAAACTGAATTTGAAAAGCCACACAGGAGGTAAGAAAGAGACACCCTTGCATAATAGAAGGGAAAATAAACCCCTTTGCACATTTCTCTTTGCTGTCACTCCCTTATGAGCAATGTGACACATCAAGGAAGCCTCTTCTGTTCAGGAGCAACACAGCTCAGCATTCCCTGGGAGTGCTTCTCTTCTATACTTTTTTCAGCTGCATCGATGTGGATGCTCCTTTGTTTTCAGGTTGGAGGTCTTTTCTGAGATGATCGCCTGAAGGAGTGAGTGCTTTGATCAGTTTCTATGCTTGCACCTATGGCTGCTTTTTGAGCCGAGAGCTAAGACTTTGCTTTCTGGTATTGTCCATGCCGTGAGTAGAAGGGCTTTCTTGCTCTTAATTGAATTTTTTTGTTGTCATGGTATATCTTGTCTTTTCTGGTGCCGTCTGTCCTGGCCATACACAAGCCTTTTTTAAGGAAGCAGAACTATCCGTTTGGCCTTGGCTTCAGGCTCTGGCATTCAATATTACCATTTTAACAGTTAGTTTGTTGCTATTATTTTAGTGTCTCATTCTATTAAAATATTATCTCATGCCATTCTCGACCTCCTGCTCTACTCTCATCTTGATTACATGAGGAAGTCAATTTTCAGACTCCTTATGATGCTTGCTGCTCCATTGCTACTTTCTACCTGCCGGCCTTCAAGACAATTTTTTTTTCAAGGAGAAACTACTATGGAGTTTCCCTTTGCAAATTCCTTCCCCGGCAAGGACCACAGAGCTACAGAAGTACACAGGGGACGTTAAAAACAAATTGCCTGTGCAGACTTTGCCCACACTGGGGCTTTCTCTGCAGGTACTAAACACTGATTTCCCTGCAGAGGATCCCTTCGACAATTGCCCCCTAAAGGACTTTAATTAAGTAATCTTGCCATTAAGGCCTTTGTAGGTTAATGTTTCTTGATGTCTTAATGTTACACTATAGTCCCATCTCACCTACAGAATGACGTCTTGATGTTCTGGAGGAAAGAAGCAAGAGATAAGCTGGTTTTACCCCCTCTTCCACCTCCTCACCTCTCCAAAACCACCAGGAAGGATCCATTCTACTTTCCTCTTGCAGAGTTATTTAAATTAAAAATAAGTATTAGAGTAGAATAGAGAAGAATGCTTGAAAGTAAAACTGTCCCTGAGCTTAGTATGTATATTATAGTTATCCTTTTGACCATGAGGGTATTAAGTGACAAAAAAAGAATTTTGTAGAAATATTGAATCGTGTATCACATTTCTGTAAGAGTAGATCGTGGCTGTATTAGCTGAACTATTGAGGGGATATATGTCCTTTAAATTCTCCAGTTCTTATTATGTGAGATGTTGCTATGATATTTAATAGCGTGCACACAGACAGAGTGTAGCGTGTTGGCATGTGAGATGTGAGAGAAGGGATGTGGGTGAGAGAAAGGAGTAAAGTTGTGCACATAAGGAAGAGTAGGATTAGGTTACAAGGGTGGACATGCTCCTTTTTTTCATTTCATTCATTTTGTTTTTCTGAAATAGCGCATACTATATAAACAATATAGTGAATGTTCTTTAAAAATAGGATGTGCTATTTCAGAAGATGAAATGAGAGGAATAAATGAAATTTATGGGGTTTTTTTTGTTTAATTTCATTTAAAAAAATGAAACAGCATAAGAAAAGCATTGATATTTGTTGTGTCATTTCAAATGTAGGATTTAAGATCCTTGCTAAGGAGTATGGCTTTGTAGTTAGGTCAAAGCGGTATAGATCAGAGGACTGTATCATCTTTTCCACAGCACCTGCATTGGAGGCTGCTGCAATGATTTGATTTATTCCTTCTTGCTATAAGCAAGTGACCCCTAGGGGGTACATATTCACAGGCATTTAGCCAGATAACATGAGTTATCCAGCTAAATGATAACTTTTGAATATTATGGGCACTTGTACAACATTTTAACTGGATTACTCATTATCTGGCTATAATTTAGACAGATAATGCAGAGGTAATTCTGGATAAATTAGAACAGCCCTAAAGTTAGCCAGATAAACTTATCTGGATAGCTTTAAGACAGTCAGGTATATGCAGCGGTGTGGCTGTGCCACACCACTGATATAAACAGGATGGAGTTGCCAGTGGTCTTTGTTCTAAAGCATATGGGAATAGACTTAAAGATCTAAACATATATACCCTGGAGTAAAGGCTAGACAGGGGGGATATGATAGAGATATTCAAATGCCACAAAGGTTTCCGTGCACAGGAAGTGAGCCTTTTTCAACAGAAAGGAGGCTCTAGAATGAGGAGTCATTCGTTGAGGTTGAAAGGGGGTAGACTCAGGAAATATTTCTTTACAGAGAGGGTGGTGGAGGCATGGAACAGCCTCCCAATGAAGGTGGTGGAGACAAAAACAGTGAATTCAAGAGGGCATGGGATAAATACAGGGAATCTCTAAGAAAGTAATGAGAATTATAATGCTAAATTAAATTGGATGAATGGGCAGACTGGATGGGCCATATGGTGATTTTCTGCTGTCATGTTTCTATGTTTCTATGAATATCCCACCAAAGTTAGCTGGCTGAAAATGGACCCCTAGTGTCTGTGTGGATTTGTATGCTTTGCATTTGAGAGCATAGGAACTGTTTTGCTGCTTTTTCAGCTCTAAGTTTCTACAGTACAGGCCTAAAGCCTTGGTTGAAGAATCTTAGAAAATAAAGAGATTATTTCGGTTCACATCCAGTGGTTGATCATTTTATTTCTCGTTTTGAATTCTTGCACTGTGTGATTGTTGTCAGGAAAACATTTTTAGTCATCCTTCCCGCCCCAGAGAGCGAAGTGAAGAGAATAAGTTTTTCTTAGTCATCTTAGTATCCCTTATGGACTCTGGTAGTTGGTGGAAGAAGGCTTAGATACCCATTTATTACCATAGCAAGAAGGAACTGAACTGCCACACTGGTGCTCATTAATGGCAAACAGCTAAGGAGGGTGACCACAAGGTACAACAGAGGAGGAGAGAAGGAAATTGGACATTTCAAGATCAAGCAGTGGATCTCATGGAGGGGAATCCAAACTGGGAAAGAAAGGGGAAAGTCCTGTTTACAGTTACCCAGGCCAGCTTCATATTCCATGCAAAGAGAAAGCGAGAACCGGAGGAAGAGATTTGAATGTTATTATGGAAATTATCTGAGTCACTTGAACCAAGTACTATATTGTTCATGTTGAATCCATTCTTCAGTAAGGTTTTAAGGTGCAACACCACAATATTTATTTATTATTATTTATTTATTTATTTATTTATTTAAAATCTTTTCTATACCGTCGTTAAGATAAGTACCATCACAACAGTTTAAGGCACATAAATTAATATATGGATTCATGTAATCTAAACAGGTGCCATAAAGGTTCGGTTACATAAAATTATAATAAATACTATTTGGTGAGTGTGATAAATCTTGTCCTTTTATACCTGTAACATTTTTAAATACAAGTATAGTTTTATAACTGTATCTATCCATTAGTGGGGAGATAAAATAAAAAATACACACATATTGGGTTAAGTGCTGTGTGTGGCTGTTCTACTATCCGCACCCTACTCCTTTTCTGTTCTCCATTCTCTTTGTGATAATCTTGTTTTTTTAAATGTTTTGATGTCTCTTTGTAATCTGATCTCTAGAGGCATGGTGTTCCATAGTATTGGACCTGCTAATGATAGTGCCCTTTCTCTCACTTGGGTTAGTCTAGCTGTTTTGATGGAAGGGACAGGTTAGGAGTGCTTTGTTGGCTGATCTCAGGTTTCTATGAAGGGACATGTACACGTAGTGTCCAGTTTTGGGTTTTTTTATTGCCACTCAACAGAAGAAAATAACTTTAACATTCAGGGCCTTAGAGTTTTGTTCTTTCCTCCTACAGAGAATTTGCTAGTTGGGGAAAAATGAGATTGAATAATATTTATAGAGACTTAAGAACATAAGAAATTGCCATGCTGGGTCAGACCAAGGGTCCATCAAGCCCAGCATCCTGTTTCCAACAGAGGCCAAAGCAGGCCACAAGAACCTGGCAATTACCCAAACACTAAGAAGATCCCATGCTACTGATGCAATTAATAGCAATGGCTATTCCCTAAGTACTTGATTAACAGCTGTTAATGGACTTCTTCTCCAAGAACTTATCCAAACCTTTGTTGAACCCAGCTACACTAACTGCACTACCCACATCCTCTGGCAATAAATGCCAGAGTTTTATTGTGCGTTGAGTGAAAAATAATTTTCTCCGATTAGTCTTAAATGTGCTACGTTGCTAACTTCATGGAATGCCCCCTAGTCCTTCTATTATTCGAAAGTGTAAATAACCGATTCATATTTACTCGTTCAAGACCTCTCATGATCTTAAAGACCTCTATCATATCCCCCCTCAGCCGTCTCTTAGCCCCAGTATTGAGTGTGAGACCTGCGACTCCTTGGATTTCACCTGATTTGGGGGTTACACAAATGATTGCACGTTCCTATTAAATTATGATCAGAGAGAAGATGTGCATCTCGTTGATGAGATTCTAGTTCTTATGGTATGCCAAAGGGGTTTTAAAAGATAAGCGCTGGCAGAAAAAGTGACTCTAAAACCTGTCTGGATTGTGCACAGGGAAACAGGCAGTGTTTAAACACTGGTAAGGGCACAGATAAGCTTTTTTTTTTTAAGTATTATCTGGTACAGTAAAATAGTATTTTGGCAGGTACCTTTCCTTTGTTTTTCCTCCATGTGTGGAGCTATTTTTTAAATGTTTAAATTGCTTCCATAGGAATTAATGCAAGCTTTGTGGCAGTGTTCAGGACCTGACTTACCACAGCTGGGAGTTGAAGTAAATATATCAGTGCCTGAGGGCTTCAACAGCTGAAGTAAAAGGCACATAAAGTGCTTTGGTGAAAAAGTGTTTGTAGGCCCACCTGTGGGCAGAGAGGATGATATTAATGGAGCATCCATGGAGATTCTTCCTTTTGTATGCATCATACACCTATTCTTAGTGCAGTGCTTTGAGTCAAAGAGACATCTAAAACCTCTTTCTTGAAACACTGCCTACAAGTCCTGTGCACTACTAGGCCTGGCTACCCTAACACAGGAGCAGAGTCAAAACATCAGCCTCACATATTCTCATTCTGAGCTTGCATTGCTGGATTAGCCCTAGAAAAAGGGTGGTATCATAATTGTTGTCAATTGTTTTGTCAATGCATGGTATTTATTTTTATTTATTTAACAAATATATAAATAAATAATGTTATGGTTGTTGCTATTTAGAAAATCCTGAATATTTTAGATGGTTTGGTATACAGAATCCAAAATGTTTTGGGGGTGGATGAAGTCTATTTCAGGAGTTATATTGGTCATTGTTATGAAAAGAGACTATACTGCAGGGCTTTCCAAACTTGTCCTGGGGGACCCCACAGCCACTCGGGTTTTCAGGATATCCGCAATGAACATGCATGAGATACATTTGCATACCATAAGAGACTCCATCTGTGCAAATGTATCTCATGCATATTCATTGTGGATATCCTGAAAACCCAACTGGCTGAGGGGTCCCCAGGGCAGGTTTGGGAAGCCCTGCAATGCTGTGTCTTGCTGATCCTGGCTTGGATAGGAAAGAGGGGGGCAGAGGATAGATGCTGCATAAGAGGATTCAATGCCAGAGGGGATGGATAAGAAAGTCAGTGTGTATACTATTCTGTTAATAAAGACATAAGACAGATAATGGCAGTGTGCACTATACATTGAGAACCCAGGGAGTGTAGCAGATACTACAGAACTGGGCTCTCTAAACTTAGGTAACCTCTGTCTTGCCAGCCAACTGGGTGCACGTGCACAGTGGCAACGCTGAAGTTATATTCTGACCCTGATAGAGGGGAACGAGTTAGGCTTTCAAGGTCCTTAGACTTCCTGTAAAGGCCATCTGCTTCTTCTAGTAAAAAAAACAAACAAAACTCACACTACAAGTAAGCTGTTGTTTAAAAAAAATACATCCTCTTACTGAATACTTGATTGCAGATGAAAATTCACAAAAAAAAAAAAAAAAAAAAGGTACACTGCTGAATAGTGCACTTCAATATAGAAAATAAAGTCCCAGAATCAAAACCATGGACACAATCACTCTCTCTGGCAGTAGATACTCTTCACAAGAGATCCCTCCTGGCCGTATCAGTAATAGTACCTGCAAACTGGATGCAGACTGCTTTCCAGTAAGAAACTGGAAATCCTGCTGATATGCTTCAAAAACTCCTGTGCTAATGTTTTTTCCTTTTGTTACTTACAGAGTCCAATTTAATGTCCTGTGTTTTACTTTTAGAGCTATGCATGGTTCTAATGCAGTTTATTTCAGTGATCGCCTGCAGTGTTATGTGCCAAGCAGATCATTGAGGTCTCAGGAAACTTATTTATTGTGTGTTCTTTCAGTTAAAGAGGCACAATTGGCTTGCCATAGGCAAGACTTTTCTTGCATTGTGCCTTCACTCTGGAATAAGCTTACTATTGAAATTTGTGAACAGAGCGATTATCTTTCTTTCCACCTTGTTTTGAAGATCTGGCTTTTTGTTCATGCCTATAGACCTTAATAATATTGCTGAGTTGTATCCTGTTATGATTTGTGTTATTCTGTACTGTCAATGACATCTGATTTTATGTGTTTGCAGTACATTTTGTGTTATGATTTTAATTTTTAGTGTGATTATTAATCTATGTTATGCAATGCTTATGTTATCCCAATAATCCACTCTTGGACCCCAAGACCAAGAACTCCCAAATCCCTAGGGCCTGGAAACCCCACACTTGGGTTCACCAGTCACTGTCTCTGGACAGGAAACAGAAAAGAGGGAGCTTTCTCCTTGAGAAAATCTCAACCAAAGAAGAATCCAGAGCCAAATGAACTCATGAGTTTTGTTCAATACTCACTTCCAATAACATGTTTCTCACTGGGGAGTGTCAAACACGCCATTACATTTCTACTCTCTTTCACTTCATCTTCTAGCATCTATGAAGACACTGAAGTCAATAGTAGGAAGCACTTTGGTGACTATCTTACACTTACATGAGGGAAGAGAAGGTAAACTAACCAGCGAGCCTAACAGTGAAAGATTTGGAATGGCAAGTGACTGGGGAGGGTGAAGAGACACAGTCTGGCTGCATGTGTGTAGGTGACTGTGAAGGGATCGGTACATGAAACAATGAGATAAAAGCACCAGGGACAGGCAGCGGAGCTAGGATGGTGTGGCTGGTGAGGGACAGAGCATAGGTCCATTGAAGGCAGTGGAGTCATACTAGAGATATAATAAAGATTTTAGTCATGGTTAGAATCAAAGATTGGTGTACAGAGACTTATAAACCCTTTACTCTAAATACAAGAGCACAACAAATGTTTCTCTCCTATAGCAGACATTCAGCGAGATCCAGAGCACGTTTCTGTTAAGATTAAAGCTCCACTGCTAATGGAAGCAGCCTCAGTAGCTGCTGTTCGTTCACCAGAATCCAGGATTAATTTGGCATTAGGAGAGCAAGGATTGGGGTTACAGATAGTCAGGCAAGAGGCCAACTTTGGAAGTGAATTCCACACTCTCTTCTCATTGATGCATGACCCAGACACCATAGTGATTGCTAGTGGGGATTAATAGTGACAGCTTTATAGGCAGATCTGTTTGCAATGATGATGAGAAGGAGCTCATGAATAGGACTGAATGGGACTTTGAAAGCCCATTAAACCAGCTGTGCAATATTTTATGTTTCACTACAGCCACTGCAGCAGCAGCAGCAGACTATGCCAAGTTCTTAATGTCTGCGTGGGGGCTGAAATTCTGGAACTGGAAAAAAGAAAAGAGAAAGAGGCCCTGAGCTCCTCCGCTGCCTGCATGATGTAAATTTTCCAGACGTGGAAATGACCACGGATCCCAGTGACGGAAAGGCCAGAAAAGACTTAATCGTTCCCTCTCATCCTTTGGAACTGCTCAATGTCGCTGACAGCAAAAGGTGCTCATTCCCCACCTTAACCGGCTATCGCCTATAATCACAAAATACAAAACAATGTTTGAACATTCAGAAGTACATTTTGGACTGGATTTTTATACCGTCAAAGGTGCAGGGCTGCTTCAAGGGCTGGGTATGGGCTTGTGTACCTGGGTGCAAACATACCCTCCACACTACGGCCACATTCATCCAGTCTTTCATGCTGTATGTGGAAACAGTGGAGAACATTTTCCTAAAGAATAAAGTCATAAAAAGAAAGGATTTTGATGTGTTGCTTTGTCATGATAGTTCAAACCTCAGAAAGTAAATGGAAAAAGTAGAAGTTACAGATACTGAAAAATAATTGGATTTGACTTGACTTCATGCTTGGGTTGACTTTTAGTCTATGCAATTTCCTATCAAGCCATACCCATTGTTTGCTTAGGCAATTGCTGTTACCCTTATTGCTGCCCAGAATCCCATCAGCACATACTGAGATCATGTCAGATTTTCTAGTACAATAATGCCATGGAAGCTGGACTTCGGGAACAGATATGCCATTTATTTAGTTATTTTTAGAATATTCTTTAGTGATATTATTGGTGTAGTTTGGCTCTCCTGCTTTAGAATGCATTCAACATGAATTGCTTTGCTGCCTGGTCATAGGAGAGAGCAATTTTCAAAAGTCATATATTCAAGTAAGCACTGATTGATTTACCTGTGCACAAGGGCTGTCTGAAAATTGCTCACCCTTAATCTGCTAAAAGTGCACTTGGAGTGCCACAATGGATGTGCTTTTAGCCACATTAGAGGAAAGCATTCCCAGGGGAGGGGGGAGAAAAATAATGTGAGTGGATAACATTTTCAAATCTATGGCCTAGAATTACCATTTTGCTATGAATATAGCAGAAATAGTGCCTGCAATTAAAAAAAAAATGGGCATGGTTAGGGGAAGAGCCTTCCTTCCGCATTGCATAGGCAATTTCCACAAAGCACAATGCCATCCCACAAAATGCGATACCGTACTGCAAAGGGCAATACTGTATTGCGAAACGCCATGCATCAGCGCATTGCGCATCATTAGCCGTGTCTTACATTATTTTATGCGTTGCACGCTATTCTTTTTGTTTATATTTCCCGGCTTCCTGCAGCTGCCTCTTTGAGGGTGTGTCAGGAAGTCGGAGAGAGGAGATGTTGTTGGTGGCTAGTTGGAGGTTATTTATAATGATTACTGAGTGAGTTGTCTTGTTTTCTGTTTTCCTCTTCTGTTTCCCTTTTCCTTGGTCTTTATTGTCTTTTGATGTGTGTGAAAGATTTTTGTAGTTTCTCCCGTTTGTCTTTTCCTGTGGAGTGGAAGAGGAGTGGGGGAGTGGTGAAGGAGTGGATGACTGGAGGAGTGTGGAGTAGAGATGTGAATTGTGTGCCAGATCGTCTTAACGATCAGATTCGGCTGGGGGGGGGGGGGGAAATCTGATCGTTAAGATATGTGAATTGGAATTGTTTCCGATTCCAATTCACATTGCTAATTTTTTTTTTAGGGAGGCCCGCGCCGCTACTCTATAGGGCTATAGGGCTGATGAGTAAAGATGGCCGGCGCCATCTTTAAAGATGGCGCCGGCCATCCAGTGCTCCTACCATGTGACAAGGGCCGGCCAATGGCACGGATACCCTGTCACATGGTAAGGGCAAAGGGGCATCGGCGCCATTTTTTTTAGAACAGCTGATGCCTGGGAACGGGAAATCTTTCCCCGAGGCCCCCCTGGATCTCTCCTCTCACCCCGAGGCCCCCCTGGATCTCTCCCCGAGGCCCCCCAAGGCCCCCCTGGACCACCAGGTAATTTTAAAAGGTTTTGGGGGGGTCGGGAGGGGGGGTCAATTTAAAGGGTCGGGTGTTTTTTTTTTTTTTAGCGGCGCGGGCCTCCCTAAAAAAAAAGGGTCGGGAGGGTGGGGGAAGCTAAGGGGGGTCGATTTAAAGGGTCGGGTGGTTTTTTTTTTATCGGGCCATCGGCGCCATTTTAATTAGTGGCAGCCAAAATGGCGCCGATGGCCCGAGAGCGGGAGATCGCGCCGGGACCCCCCCCCCCCCACTGGACCACCAGGTAACTTAACATTTTGGGGGGGTTCGGGAGGGTGGGGGAGGGTAAGGAATTGGTTTTAAAGGGTCGGGGTGGGTTTAGGGGTTGTTTTGGTGTGCCGATTTTCCCGCCCTCCCCCAAATAATTCCCATGCCCTATTTAACGATACAATACAAATGCCCCTGATGATAAATCGGGGGCATTTGTATTGTATCGTGCACTCTAACGATTTAGAACGATTTTAAAATTATCTGACGATAATTTTAATCGTTCAAAAACGATTCACATCCCTAGTGTGGAGGAGTAGTGATTGTGATGAGGAGGGGTGAGAAGGCATGAGAAGGAGTGGTGGTAGTGGTGAGGAGAAGTGAGGAATGGTGGTTGCGATGAGGAGGGTTGGAGAGGATGGACTGTGAAAGGCATGCGGAGAGAGGAGAGGAGAGGAGAGGTGTGAGGAGAGGAGGAGGGAGGATGAGGACAGGAGTGCTAGGGGAAGGAGGAGTAGGAGTAGGGACAGGGAAAGGAGTAGAGATAGGCAGGAGGAAAGGGATAGGAGGAGGTGGGAGGAGGAAGAGGATAGGCAAGTGAGGACGGAGGGAGGAGGACAACAGGCTAGGGATAGAGAGAGAGAGCAGAGGGAAAGGGAGTTGGTAGGACAGGGGCAGGAGGGGGGCAGAAGGAAGGGGAAACTGGAGTGGGAGTGAGCATGAGGAAAGGGAGGAGGACATCTCTCTGGGAGAGGAAGTGGCACCCACCTTCATTTGAGGGCTCTCAAATTCAGCATCCAGGATCATGAACTGATTATTGCTGGGGTCCTGGAGCATTATGCAATGCAATTTGGACTCTGTGCTGGTAGGAAGTCCAAGGCATCCAAGGGCCAGATCTGATGCACCATTGCCCAGGCAATTTCACGGCAGAGCTGAGTGCACAGTGCTGAGCAAGTGGCCCACAGGTACCGGGACATCAAGGTCCAATTAAAGATGAAGGTGTGCAACAGATATGAGTACTTCCGGCAGATTGGTGGATGAGCATCTTGCTCAATAATTCTCATGCTCACAGAGGAGCATCTCCTCCAGCGGCTGGGACCGGACATGTTTGAGGGCATGGCTGAACAGTTAGACACCATGTGTGCCAGAGTCAGTAAGTTCACCTCAACTGTAAATAGCAAGGCTGTTACAGTTGTGCCCATCTTTTGGCATAAGATGCTCACATTCATTGAGATGCAAAGTGCACATGTCATGCCAAATGTCCCATGTGTGGCCCTCTTGGCTTTGGTACTTATATCTTTTTCTGTTTCCACAACTCACGCCGAGGACTTTGCCTGTCCCAGCTGTCAAGTCCCAGGGACCAGTGGCACAGCTGGACTTTCAACTAGCCCCTTGCTTATCGCTGCTCAGATGCAGTTTAGTGAGAAGGAAGAGGAGGTGCAGCAGCAGCACGGCCCATTCATGGAAGGCCTGGGAAGACCTGGGCTCAGCCATACCATTCAATGTGGGTTTAAATCTTTCAGCCTTAATGGAGGAGGAATCCAGTCTGCAATGGCCTTGCTACAGCACAACACATGGGCAGCAGGAGGCAGCAGGCAGTGAGCCGGACCAGCCCAGCATCCCACTCATGCCCCTTCTGGAGGTGGAAAATGCCTGTCGCCAAATGGCAAGCACTGCACCAGCACCGTCCCCATATTACGGCTGATAGCAGCATAACTATGTGATGGCAAGATAATGGCCCCAGATAGTCCATGTAGAAAGAGTGCACTCAGGGGGGACAGCATTTATAATAACAGATTGTACATGACATGCATGGCACGTTTGGTGATGACACTCTACGAACAGTTTAGGACTTGCTTATTCTGAGTCATCTCTTCCAGAATGGCTAACTGCATGTGATGTTCCTAACTGTGTGCCTGTCACTCATAAAGAAGCAGTTTCTAGCCCTCACCAAGCTCTGGAGCTTTACATCACAGCCAGGGGCAGCTCAAGGCAATCTGCTGCCTGAGATGGCGCCCCCCCTCCCCCACCCCAAAGGCACAGCACAGGGCAAATCATTGAGAGGGTCATGGGGGGAAGAGACTCCCCTTGGAGTCTGGCCCTTCCCTTGATTGGAAATGCTACAGAAGGGGGAAAGGAAGGGTCAGTATTCCCAAAGAAATGGCAGACACTGTATAACTGATGATATTTCTTAGAAGCTGGCAACCCTGCTACACTCCCAGGATCACTACAACCTGCCTCTCATATTTCTGCAAATACAAAAATGTGCAATCCCTCTGAATATATCAAATCGGTAATACCAAAATAATCATATTATGTATATTGTACCATTCCTCTGATTATTTTGGTATTACTGATCTCATATTTCTGCAGCATTTGCCCCCTGAAGAAGAGGGAAATGGGTGAATAGTGTGGGTGTGGGGGGGTGTCAGTGGCACACTCTCACCAGGTCGGTACAAGGATATCAGGCACACTAGATGAACTTTACACCTAGCTCTCGCCACACACAATTAAAAACTGTGCATTTATAATAACAGATTGTACATGAAAAAGGATATTTATAGTCTTCCAAGGTAAAAATATCACAGCAACATATATATAATTTTTACATGCACTGAATTGGTGCCAACCAGAAAACTCTGCAAAAAAGACATTTGTTGGCCTATTGTAAGATAAATTTGATGTGGGGCTTGGCCCTCAGAAATCCATGAGTAAACTGAGTAACAATGATAATATAGTAAACCTAATGTGATGTATTTTATGTTTACATTGTAATCTGCTTACTACAGTATGCTTGCTATAAGTGGCCTAGAAATATTTTAAATAAATACATAAAAACCCCATAGCAAAATAGTACTAAATGCCAGCACTCAAGCAGTAACAACCTACCTATGAAAAGACAATACTACAAATATGACACCAATACACCTCTTATTAGGTAAACAAAATCAGCCAGGCTGCTGTATCCCTACTCACAAACTACATGCCAGCAGAATATGTCCCTTCAATCACACATGTAGAACACAGACAGATCAACACCAAATACAGAATAAAATATAAACAGAAATGTGCAGATAAAAACTGAACTGGAAACTGTATGAAGCCAGTCCTGTATGTAGTGCAACAATGGAAAAATAGAAACATCATCATTCCTTGTAAAACAATAATAAATCAAGAACTATAACATTAATCATAATAGTAAAACTAAACTAATAGAAAGAATAAATATTTCAAAATGGCTGATGAACAGGACATCAACAACATTTTTTAAATGTTCTCTAAAAAACCCCAAAATATTTGAAAACTAGACACATCAAATAACATTCATCAGTTAAATCTAATTAGAATTTAAAAAAATCCCCAAGTTCCACACCTGATATATTTTGATTTTGTCACCTTAAAATTGTTGTGGATTGGGGGGAGGGGGGCATACAAACATTATCCTCTCTCTCACACATATTCGCATGTCCATTCTCTCTCACACATACACTGTCACATACACACACATACATACTCTTATACATACCCACAACCTCTCTCACAAATACCCATCTTCCCAGGCAGGCCATCACCCATCCACGCACACACACACACATATACTTTCACATACACACACAGAGAGATAAGTATACATTCACACACACACACACACAAGCTTTCACATTTGATCAATAGAGTAAGCTGAGCACCAGCAGGACTTTTTCACTAAAATTAAGGCACAGACAGGGTCATTTTCCAAGTCGCGTTAGGACCTTATTGCGCATTTCAGGACTTATCGCAAAGCAAATGCATATGCAAATTCTACATTGAGTGCAAGTGGGAGGAGAGTAGGAGGAGTTAATGCAAAGTAGGGTCTCCTACTGCATAATGTATGACATTAACGCACAATAAAGTAAGATTTGATGCCAGAAATAACTGCGCCTATTTTTTTTGGTGATATGAGCAAAAAAAAAAAAATATATATCTCAAGTGCGTGGCCATTAGTGAGGTTCACAGCTATAATTGCATGTGTTAAAATTAGGCCTAAAAGCCAAAACACCAACCACTCTCTCCTGGGCCATTAAAACCACCTGTTCATATCTGGCCTGCCTTCCTAGACCCATTATGTTTGTGGCAAGTGTACTTGTGATGAGATACAGGATGCTTGAGGAGAATCGCCACAGCCAACAATAAGAAGAGAAGAAGAAGAACAACAACAACTACCAAAACAGGCAAAGGAAGTTTCCACCCCTTCTAGGGAATTTCCTGAACTGGAGGCTGAGGGAGAGCATCAGGGCTCACGACATTGCTTGCCACACAGGTGGCCACAGCAGAGGAGATACAGTGAGTGCATCTTTCCTTCACAAATGTCTTTGCTGGGCATGCCAGAAGAATATGTGTTAAGAAGGTATCGTTTGAGCTCTTGAGCTATCCTGGAATAAGATGAGGAAAGAAGAAGGAATTTGGATCCGGTCACGGAATGATCTCATGCTATACCTGTCCTCACCAAACTATTGGCCACCCTGCATTTCCTGGCATCCGGATTCTTCCAAACTACAATAGGATTTGTCGGGGGAATGGAGCAGAGCACTTTTTCATGCTGTCTGGGCCAGGTCATAGAAGCAGTATCCAACTGCATTGAACAATACATAGCATTCCCTCGGGACAGGCAGGACTTGATGGATATCAATAGAGGCTTTTATGCCATTGCACACTTTCCCAATGTAGTGGGAGCTATTGACTGCACATCATCATACCATATAACAGGGAGGAGAACATCCGCAACACATGTGTGGCAGCTGTAATAAGGGGCAGTTCTATCATGAGGCAGGGTGAGGTGGCAGCCTCAGGCGGCAGAATTTTGGACCGGTAAAAAGCGCCCCTCCAAAACACCTCTACCACAGCCGCCGCCTCACCCTGCCTTCAAAGTCAAACATCAGATCGGGCAAGGATAAACCAAACCCCTGCTTGATCCGAAGGCAAGTGAGGGCAAGATTTTCGGTAACTGCATTTCCTTCTTCCCGCCCCCATGGCTGAAAGAGGAAGTGGTGTTGCTTGATGCTGCGGGGGGGGGGGGGGGGGGGAAGAAGGAAGTCCAATCACAATACACAAAGTAACAGGAAGAGCATTGTTGGCTCCTGCAAACCGGAGGAAAGGCATCCTGGGGTGGAGCAGCATCAACCAATCTTCGCGGCCGAAGAAAAACAGGAGCAACATCGGCGGCGTGGGCATTCTCAGAGAGGAGGGGTTTTGGTAGAGTGCGCTTAGCAGCAGAAGGAGGAGAGGAACAGTGAGCAGGAGCAGTCTCAGCTGGGCTTGCACAGCTAAACAGAAGAGAGAGAGAGCGCGAGATAGATAGAGGAGGCGACGGGAATGTAATCCTGCCCAAGGAGGCTGCTGCTTATGCGTTCCGGGAGGAGGGAGGGAGAGCTTGAGTGCCTGTGTGAGACCGTGCTTGTCTGTGTGTGTAAGTGAAAGCATGTGTGTGTGAGCCGTTGCGATTGGACCTCCTTCTTCCTGCCTTCGCGGCCCAAACAACACAACTTCCTCTTCTGGCAGTGAGGAGGGTGGAGGAAGAAGGAGGTGCAGTTATCAAAAGTCCTGCTGGTGCTCAGCTTACTCTATTACTCAAATGTGAAAGCTTGTGTGTGTGTGTGAATGCATACTTATCTCTCTCTGTGTGTGTGAGTATGTTAAAGTATGTGTGTGTGTGTGTGTGTGCGCACGGATGGGTGATGGTCTGCCTGGGAAGATGGGTGTCAGTATTTGTGAGAGAGAGCAGTTGTGGGTGTGCATAAGACTGTGTATGTGTGTATATGTGACAGTGTATGTGTGAGAGAGAATGGACATGCAAATATGTGTGAGAGAGAGGATAATGTTTGTGTGCCCCCCTCTCCCCAATCCACAACAATTTTAAGGTGACTGGAAATCAAAAGATACCTTTTCATAAGTAGGGTTGCATGCACATACGTTTATTTTGAAAATTGGTGCAAAGACCATAGGGAAAAAAGTACTTGCGGACTTTGCAGCAATGCAGGCAGTTTGAAAAGTGCACCCCCCCCCCCCCCTTAAGTCTCCAGTAGAAAATAAAAAATTAAGGGAGACTCAATGTAGTCAAAATAATCATCAGTAAAGAAAGGAACAGTTTCCCAGACCACCAAAAAGCTATAAGATTGCAAATACAATACAGGTTGCTATAAAATGCAAATGTCTTTGGCAATCCACAGACAGATGTGAGAAATCTTCATGCAGAATAATACTTTTGCTTTTGGGTACCCAGGGATTGCCTACAGAGTTTAATGACCTACATGGCACTCTGTAGGGCTATTTGTAGGTTGCACTTCTGCGTTTTGCATTATATTTCAATTGTTTAAGTGTTTATTGATTCAAATAAACAGTAACAAACTTAGAGCCTGATTTACTAAGGCTTTTCTGCCATTTTGTGTCTATGGGCAAAAATGCTTAATAAATGAGGCCCTTAGTTCCCATCTGAGAAACTTGTACAACTAAGTTACATATCCGTTTTTGGAGCTTTAGAGAAAACAGATGCAAAAAGGCTTCCAGCACTACACAACCAGATGTGTTGGTTGTTAGTCTACATGGAATTATTTTAATGTACTCACTGTACTTGAATATATTTGGATTTTTAAAGCAAGTTTATTTGTGGTGGGATTATTGTTAGACTCCTTTTATAAATACAAGAATGTATCTGCTGAATTTAATGCTCCTGAAAGATGATATATTGGCAGCACTAAAATCCAAAGCCCTCCATTTATCCACAGAGCAGTTACAGCTTGAGTGATGCCAGTACATGCCACTGTCCTCTGTTCCACTCAAAGGAGACTAAGTGTGAAAGGATAATTCAGTAGGAATGGGCATTAATTTGAAAAGAAAGTATAAAACATGACAAATTTGCCTATTTTCATTTTGTTTCAAACTGAAAATGTTTCAAAAATCCTAAACATGCTGTCCCTTTGTTTTTGGGAAACAGTGTACACTATTAGCAAATAGGGTGTATTATTAGCAAATAACGTGATCAATTTGCAAATAGGGTGCACTATTATCAATACAGTATGCCATGTTTCCAAATAGTGTGTCCTATTTGCTAACAATGTGCACTGTTTTCTGAAAAAAAAAAAAGCCTGAAGAAACAAACAAAAAAATAACCCCAAAATTAAAAAGCAAAAAAAAAAAAAATCTCTTAAAAAAAAACCTTAGAAATGAAACAAAGACAAAAATATTAGGGTGCACAACCCTATAATTCGGTCTCCATGCTTGTGTCATCTTTGACTCATCTACTGAGACTATCAAAAGCAGAGTACTAGCAGGGCTGGTGCAAGGGGATTAGGCATCCTAGGCACCTTCTGCCTTGCACCGCTTCCCCCCCGGTCACAACCCCCCCTCCCAGTCACAGCCCTGATTCCTACCTGTCATGAGCGGCAGCAGCCCCATATGGCTCGCGAGCAGCGGTGGTGGCAAAGAGGAGTGGACATTTGAATCTCTTTGCCACCGCCACTTGTGCACCCTAATGGTTTGCACTCTAGGCCCTAGGTCGCCTCGTGCTTCCACCAACCCTGGGAATCAGTTAGTGATAAATTGTAAGAATGCTGGTAGTGATCAGAACGCAGATCACAAATTCATTTCATATAGGTTATTAAAAGATTTCCATATGTGAATGGACTTTGGTCACTACCAATCTGAGCCAAATTAGAACCAGTTATGTAGAGGCGAAAATTTCTATGCTAAGTCTCTTGAGCCATGTAGTTCTCTCTTTGTGTTACTGAATATTCTTGCATGGTGGATTTGGATAGCCTTCTTTAGAAGCACTTCATTCACAGATTTTTTAATCGATTATGTCTGAAATTTTTTAAGACGCTATCCGCTAATAGGTCACTAGGACATAATGGGTTAAGTTGACTTCTGATGGAAGTGATACACGGTGATATTTAAACTGAAAAATTGGTGAGTAATGCTGCAGAATATTCAATGAAACATTGCATTATTGAAAATTCCAGTAATCTAAAATCTTTACAGATAATAGTGACTTCAATTTTTGTTATCATATGCTAACCATCCAGCATGGCCAAGGTCGGCGCAAGGGTGTTAGGTGACCTAGGCGAACTATGAAGCTTTGTATGCCCCCTGCCCCAGTCATGCCCGCACCACACAGTCAAAAAATTATGCATTTATAATAGATTTTAAATGAAAGAAGGACATTCAATGTACAGTCTTCTAAAGTAAAAATATTACTTACAACATGTATATATTTACAAGACAATTGGTACCCATATGGTATTAGGCCTATTGTAATGTGTGTTGGGTGTGGGCTTGACCCCAATAAAACAATAAGTAAACAAATAACAATTACAATATAGTAAACCTCCCATACCAAATAGCACTAATTGCCAGCATTCAAACACTAAAAAGGGTAACACTACAAATATTACACCAAGCTTTAAAACACCAATACACCTCCAATTATGAAAGTAGAAAAATCCAAGCTGCTTTAGATCCCTACACAGAAATTACATGGCAGCAAAATATCTTATTTCAGTCACACATGCAGAACACAGACAGATCCTTCCCAAATACAAAAAGGCCATAAAGTATAAATAGAAACATGCAGGCAAGAACTGAAATGGAAACCACAACAGGCCAGACTGTGTATGCAATGAAATAATAGAAAAACAGAAATATTATGATTCCTTATAAAACATCAAACAATAAAATCAAGATGTATAAATAATCAATAACAGTAAAACCATGAGGTCCATATGTAGTCACTAACCATATTGCAAAATTAGCTGGATAAACTTATCCAGCTAATTTGGAGAGATATTCCGTGATGTAGATGCACTATTGAATATAGACAGCACTATCAGAATTAGCCGAATATATTATCTGGCTAACTCTGAATATCAGAGTTAGCTGAATAACTTATCCAACTAACCTAACTCCTCCCAGAAACACTCTTGGAATTCCCTTATATTATCTGGCTACATTTTAGCTGGATAATGAGATATGCAGCTAACATTTTTAGCAGATAAGTCCCCATAATATTGAAAAGTCTGCATTTAGCCATATAGTTTCTGAGTTATCTGGATAACTTCCGAGTTATCCAGCTAAATGCCTCTCAATATGGACCTCTAGATTTAGAAGTCCATATTCAAAAGCATTTAACTGGTGATGTCAGATGTTAGCCAGCTAAATGAATACTTGGGCATGTATCTGGCTAAATTCTAGCCTGCTAATGACTTAGGGGGCTAGAATTTAGTTGGATAAGTTAGGGGCGTTCCCGGGACATAACTGGAAGGAGCTGAGTTAGTTGACTAAATTAACTGGCTAATTCCAATATTTAGAGTTAGCCACATGACTTAGGCCTGGATTTTCTAAGGTCGCAGACCTTAGAAAATCCGGTGATAATGGGGGGCGGGGTGGCGAAGCGGGGGTGGGCCTGCAAAAGCCGGCAGCGATCGCACCTCCGTGGTGCAATCGCTGCTGGCTTTCGCACCCAATAGCGCCATCATAAAAGGTGGTGCTATTGGGCAAGAAACTGGCGGCGAAAAGGGCCATTACCTCATTCACTCATCTCCCACATCCCCAGGGTGCAAATGCTGGGGAAAGTTGGGAAATAGATGGTAGAGTTCCCAGCTTCTTAGAAACATTATTACTGACATTCCTATCTGCCACTCTTCTGGGAAATCTGATTTCTGCCTGCCCACTTCCCCAGCATTTCAAATCATCGAAAGGGAAGACTCCATCCCTCCCCTCCCCCCACTTGGCCATCTTGGGGATTCGACCTGTGCCATATTTTTTGGGGGAAGGGGAGCACCATCTCATCCCTCGCTTCAGGCAGCTTTCAGTGTGATACAGGTGTCCCTCAATTCTCAGCCCTCTCAGTAACAATATTCAACATTTATATGCTCCCACTGTGTAAATTACTGACGAATCTAGGAAACACTTTCTTCTTATATGCTGACAAACTACAATTTTAAATACCACTATCTAGATCTTTTGAAAACACAGCTTCAATACTCTTGACATATATGAAGGCTATACAACAAGAACGATCACAAATCGAACTGACATTAATCCCTGTTCAATCACTGCCATCAACACACAGACCCTCCTCTTGAGACACACAGAGCAAGAGAAACAAACACCACAAAGTGAGATTACTGTCCAGATTTCACAATGCAATAAAAGGCTTCACCATTCCAGGAAGAAGTTTGTCAGTCAGTCAGAGCTGTCCATTTCCACAGTGGCAGAGGAGAGAGTCTACAGTACATTTATCAGCTGGGAAACAAGCAGGAGCTTCCCCTCTCCTGCCAGTCCTCCTTCAGTACCTCCCAACTGCCCTTCTCCAAAATACAACAAAAAAAGGGGAACTTCGGAGGGAGAGGGAGGAGACAGGCCACCGAGGTGGAGAACCACATCTGAAAGGAATGTGAGAGCTGTGCTTGGAGCCACCTTCTACCCTACAAGAGGCTACCAGGCGCCAAGGGACATCCAGAGCATGTATCCTGCCTGTGCCCATCTCCCAGCTCCTAGGAGTGCATACCTCATGAGTCACAATGAACGTGTGTAAATCCTAAAGTAAAAAGTAGACCTTCTTCACTTTCCATCGCTGTCCTATTCCTTCCCTCCTCCAACCAACTAGGTTTGGTTTTCATTGAACAAAAATGATAAATCCTCCAGCGCTTCACACACGTGCTACTTTTCCGTTCTTCCGGCACTCTCCAAGTTTTTTGGCAGAGGTATGGACAGCTCCAGAGCCTCTGGATGGACTTCCTGGGGTCTAATAGGCTCCTTGGGTAATCCACTGGAGATCAGCAGGGCCATGGTGACCGCACTGGGTGGAGGAGTGGAGCTCTCCTGCGGGGCCAGTCCAGGCAAGCCATTCTGATCCTGTAGGATCCTCTTCTATCCAGCACACTGGGCTGCACAGATCCACAAAGTACTTCACAGCAATTCTTCATAAAGTTCCCTTGGCTGTAGGAATTCTGCACCCAGTTCTTACCTGTCCAGGAGCCCTTAATATCTCCGTTGGTCATCTGGTTCATCAACAGTAGGAAAATATGAAATCCAGCTAGGCCCACGACAGACCAGAGGGTAAGGAAATAGATGAAGATCTCCAGCACCATTCCAGGAGTTTCTTTCAACGTGTTCAGGAAACCAACTTTCAGGGATTTCAGAGAGATGTAGACGATGTTGAAGGTGAAGATGTAGAAGGTGAGGAGGGAGAGGAAGAGGATGAAGAGTTAGAAGTAGCTGTAATTCCTCTTTCCAACACAGTTCCCCACCCATGGACAGTGATGGTCAAAGCGCTCCATGCAGTTATCACAGATGCTGCAGTGGAAGTCCTGTGGGGGACGGAAGATTTTGCATATGTAGCAATACTTCAGCTTCACAATCTGGTTGTTGATCTGGACATTTTTAATACGAGGGGGTGGGTGCTGGCCCTGTGGCACATTTCCATTGGCTGCCTCTATCTCCATCTCGATAAAAGCAGCTTCATCAGGCAGTGCTCAGGGGATCACCCCGGGGTCACTAAAGCTCGTCCGCAGGAGAGTTGCCAGGGCAAACAGGAAGAGGACCACAGCAAAGACAGGGATGGCCGGGGACAGGTGCACAGCGAGGTAACGACACTCAAAGGTGAAGAATAGTGAGCAGGTGCCCAGGATCAGTATCAGCATCAAGTAGAAGATGCCCTTCTGCCAGGCCATCATGATTCTGTCATCGCAGCAGAAGGAGTTCTTGCCGGGCAACTTCTCCCACTTCCTAGTCACCTTCCTCCTCACCATCATGACCGACATGGCTCCAGACCTTGCAATATCCAAATCCAGCCCACGGGAGGTCCTCCTCTCACAAGGAGGCTGTTATGCCAGGAAATCCAGGCCTCTGCTCCAGCAGGTCAGTTATGCAAAGCATCTTCCAGCCCTGGCCTATGTGATGTTACAAGGGGGGAGAATCCCTACTCCCCTTCCTCCGGCCACCCTAAAAAGACAGAAATCATCTGGCTGAGTAGAAACTCAACAGTGAAATCACCAGCCCTAGGCCTGGGTAGCTTTCAAATTAATCCCTCAAATCAAGAAAGGAATTTAGGGGTACAGCTAGATGAGAACCTCACAATGAAAATGCACATCAGTAAATTAATTAAGACAGGTTACGCCACATTGCGTATTTTACATCGATTAAAACCATTATTAACTCTTGCAGACTTCCATACTGTACTACAAACTCTAATCTTCTCAAACCTTGACTACTGCTACTCCCAACTACTAGGTCTTCCAGCAAGTCATTTAAAATCACTACAGCTATTGCAAAATGCTGCAGCAAAAGTATTAGTAGAATCTAAGAAATATGATCATATTACACCATTGCTGATATCCCTGCATTGGTTACCAGCACAAGCCAGAATCTACTATAAAGTATTAACATTAATATCCAATAGAGATGTGCATTGTTTAGTTCTTTCAGTTCAGGCTTTGTTTTCGGGCCCCCACAGGAAATTTAGTTTTTCCCGTTGATCGACGTTTTTTTTTTCGTGGGTCCCGATTTTCGTGTTAGTGTGTGCTAACATTGAATTTTAAATTGTTAATTCGTGAAAAACGAATGCACATCTCTAATATCCAACATCATTCTCTCCAATAACATCTGCTTTTTAGGAGTGACACTACAACCTTACAATCCTCAGTGAGCACTAAGATCTCAAAATAAAGGACTATTAATTAGTCCCACAATGTGTAGCACACATCTGATGCAAATAAGAGATTGAGAGTTTTCTACAGCAGGTCCAAAGCTCTGGAATGCTCTGCCTGAGATGTTACAGATTTTATCAGATAGAAAGAAATTTAAATATGAATTAAAAACATGGCTATTCAAAAATGCATATAATTTAACTTAAAACACCAGAATATATTGATCCACAAAACAAGGACTAGTTCAATGTTAATATGGACTAGAAATATTGACCTGATAGATAAATGCCTGCCTCTGCACACCACCTCTGTAACCAATTCATATTGGGGTAGATTTTCAAAGGGGTACGCGCATAAGATACGCGCGTACTCCCCGAAAACCTACCCCAACTCCCCCCCGTGCGCGCTGAGCCTATTTTGCATAGGCTCGGTGGCGTGCGCAAGCCCCGGGACGCGCGTAAGTCCTGGGGCTTGCAAAAAGGGGTGGTCGGGGGCGTGGCCAGGGGGTGCGGTTAGGGATTGGGGGCGTGTCCGGAGGCATGTGGGCGGTCCGGGGGCATGGCCGAGTGCCCCGACACAGCGGCCTGTGTCGGGGCTGCCGCGCCGGCACGCATAAGTTACTACTGCCCGGAGGCAGTAGTAACTTCTCCGATAAAGGTAGGGGGGGTCTAGATAGGGCCGGGGGGGGGGGAGGGGTTAGGTAGGGGAAGGGAAGGTGCGGAGGGGTAGAAAAAAGTTCCCTCTGAGATCGCTCCAATTTCGGAGCGGCTTCGGAGGGAACGGGCAGCGCACGCAGGGCTCGGCGCACGCAAGTTGCACAAATGTGCACCCCCTTGCGCGCGCGTATCTTATAAAATCCAGCGTACTTTTGTACGCGCGCGCATATGTTTTTAAAATCTACCTCATTGTCTATTCGTTGAGTTACAACTATGAATGTCACTTTGTAAACCATTGTGATCTATAAATGGAATGATGGTATATAAAATAAATAAATAAAAAAAATTTACACTATGCATGATTGAAGCAATTTTAAAAAATATAAAAAAACTATTGGGAAAGAGTAAATGAGGTGAACTTAAGTGCCATATACACACGATACTGGTTGCAGCCCTTTGTGGGCAAGAGCCAGACGACTGTAAGTGAACATTATTTTCTTGATACGATTTCCCTAAGAATACATTATTTAAATGAATTTAGTGTAAAAGATTAGGTTCCGAATAAGCGTTAGTTAATTTTGTATAGTTATACAGAGAGGACTTAGAAGCCTGCAGATAGAAATTATTTTTGATAAATAGTAAACTTACATATTGGCCTCTCTCTTTCCCTCTCTCCCTCCCTCTCTCTTGCTCTCTCCCTCTCCCCCAGCCTCCCCAAACTGGCATCACAGCTAACACGGGCAAAAGCACAGAAAAAAGGTGTACTTAAAACCCACGTTACTCTATTGCATTTGACGTTAGGAGCTGCTCATTACCATTAACTCTGCCCAAACTCCTCCTACTTGCATAATGTGACATTTGCATATTAGTGTGCATTGTTCTGTTTAACGTGAAATGATAAATGCCCCAATAAGTTGGGTCTGATGCAATAATTGTGCACAGATAATAGGCGTTCAGTGTTGAACGCCCATTTTCCTAAAGCATGCCCAGCCACCTCTCCTGGACATACAATCCAATATTTAAATGAGGGGTCGTGCTAAAAAGGAGGTGCTAGGGACAAATATGCATCCATTCCCTAGTGCCTCCTCGGCATCGGGCGAACATGAGAGGTGGCTGTCAAGTGGGTTGGGAAAATGGATGCTAAATAAACGAGTGTCTGTTTTCTCCCACTATCAGCTTATACACGCACAAGATACATGGCCTGGACCTTGTGTCTTGTGTGTGTATTGGGCATCCAGAATTTTTTTTTTAACTTTTTTTTAAACTAAATACTGCTTTATTTGGTTCCTCCTACTTAGTATTGGATTGATACAATTATGAGGAATCCTAGAAAGCAGGATTTTTCTTTTTTTTTCAATGCACCCTTGAGTGTAGCATACCTTTATGCCATTCCTGGGCTGGCGTACAATTTGACGCATTGCAAAGGCACATTGGCCATGTGGAAAATTTATTGGATTGCAGGGATTAGCTAATAGCCTCATCTACATGAATTTACCTGTGATGAGCACTATTAGCTATGCGGTGATTTGGACATGCATTTTGGAAATGTTAATCCCCAAATTGGATCATGTCCAATTGTGTGTTAAGCCGTGCACAGCGGCTAGTAGGGGTGTGCATTCGTTTTGAACTTAAATGGAAAACGCAACTTTTTTTTTTTTTTTAACTTAAAAAAATGATGAGGCGTAAACGATCGGATTTCCAACTTATTCAACATAGCTATGTTGAATACGTTGGAAATCGCGATTGTTGATCT
The DNA here is from genome assembly GCF_901001135.1 of Rhinatrema bivittatum. Classification (NCBI taxonomy): domain Eukaryota; kingdom Metazoa; phylum Chordata; class Amphibia; order Gymnophiona; family Rhinatrematidae; genus Rhinatrema; species Rhinatrema bivittatum. The sequence continues at coordinate 122,538,289 of NC_042622.1, read as the reverse complement.
AAATAAAAATGTAAACCCCTCACCCTCCTTAATCCCCCCCCCAAGACTTACCAAAACTCCCCAAGCTGGCCAAAAGTTCCGTGAGGGTCCGGGAGCGGACGCGTGGGGAATCACGTGACGTCCGCGTCACTCCGACGTGACGCCGACGTCACGTGGTCCATCGCGGTTCCGCTCCCGGACCCCTCGTTGGACCCAAACGGCACTTTTGGCCAGCTTGGAGGGGCCTCCTGACCCCCCCAAGCTGGCCAAAAGTGCCTTTTGAGCCCAACGAGGGGTCCCGGAGCGAACCCAAGGGGAATCACGTGACGCCGCGTCACTCCGACGTCACGCCGACGTCACGTGATTCCCCTCGGGTTCGCTCTCGGAACCCTCGTTGGGCCCAAAAGGCACTTTTGGCCAGCCTGGGGGGGTCAGGAGGCCCCCCCAAGCTGGCCAAAAGTTCCTTTTGAGCCCAACGAGGGGTCCCGGAGAGAACCCGAGGGGAATCACGTGACGTCGGAGTGACGCGGCGTCACGTGATTCCCCTCGGGTTCGCTCCGGGACCCCTCGTTGGGCCCAAAAGGCACTTTTGGCCAGCTTGGGGGGGTCAGGAGGCCCCTCCAAGCTGGCCAAAAGTTCCTTTTGGGCCCAACGAGGGGTCCGGGAGCGAACCCGAGGGGAATCACGTGACGCCGCGTCACTCCGACGTGACGCTGACGTCACGTGCTCCTTGCAAAGGAGTTCAGGAATGGCGTCCTGACCCCGCTGGACCACCAGGGAGTTTTGGTAAGTCTTGCGGGGGGGCGGGATTAAGGCAGGTGAGGGGTTTAAATTTTTATTTGCACATATGGACATAGACTCAACTTATGGAATTCTCCATATGTACATATTGACCGCAAATGGGACCCCCTTTCGACTTATGGACTTATGAACTTAAACTTTTGGTCTGCACATCCCTAGCGGCTAGTGCACAGTATTGCATCAACCCCTTGGAAACCTAATTTTGGGAGCTCAGGGTGTTTTTTTATATCAGCCCCCTTGTATTCAAAGATTTCAGCAGACAGATGTTACTGGCAAACAAGGAAACTTCAAAACTCGCTTGAGCTCCCTAAACAAGACTCCTTTCTAACTGGAAATAGTTTCTAAGGGTAACAGTTATCATCCCAATGATGAAACACTTACATCTTCATTAGTCTTCAGTTTTAGAATTAAGATAAACAACCTAGGGATAAAATGATTTAGCATTTCATCTAAGCCGAGAACAAACTGTGTGGAATCCCATTTTTGCAGGACACCCCATGGAACATGCAGGTGCTGCAGAATCTCAACAAAACTTGCTATAGCCCTGGGATAATGTTCTCCAGTGGGGGAAGGGGAAACACTTGTTCTTAAACCTAAGAGGTGTTGCATTTGGTGGTCTGCGGACTGCTCCCACTAACTGCCATACTTACCTCCTGGCTGGGCTTTCCTCATTGGCTGCTGATGTGGTGCGGCTCCCCTGGGGCTCCTTGCATGGGCCACCGTGCTATGATGTGGCGAGATGCCACCCCTGCTCCACTCAGCTGGATGGCACCAACTCCAGCCATCCCGCTCCTCCTAAGGCATGCGTGCACCCAACGTTGCTTTATTTAAAGGCGCTGTGGCAAGAAAAGCCTGAATTCGCCTCCTTATGACCTCAGTCTTTCAGGCCTATAAAAGGCCCTTGCTGATACTCCTCTAATGCCTCAGCTACAGGTCTACCTACCCTGGAAGTACTGTGTGTTCCTCCAAAATCCTTGTCTTCATTTCTTCAGTTCTAGTGACCTTGTCTTCAGTTCTTCCATTCTAGTACCCTTGTTTTCAATTCTTCAGTTCAAGCATCCTTATCTCCAGTTCTTCAGCTTCTCTGTCATTGCCCACTTGTTCTTCTCCATGCCTTCCTGCCCTACCTATCAGTTTCTCCTTTCCCTTCAGACAGATATCTGGTTTGACCTCAGCCTGATCCTGGATACGCTTGACCACTGCCTGCCACCAGATATGTGTGACCACTGCCTCCCACTGGATACATTGGACTTACATCTGCCTACCCAGCTACTCTAGTACGACCTCATATGACTTCAGTAGAGGCCCCCGCCTGAAAACCGCTGGCCCCAGCACCCAAAGTCTCAACCCGAGGGGAGCGAGGGCTGGTATAGGCAAAGCGCCAGCTGGGCCTCTGCTTCATCCAGGTCCACCTGCTGACAATGGGAACTTGCAGGGCTCTCCCTGCAGGTTGTGCCAATCCTGCCTTGGCCCAAGGGTCCATGAACACAACAAAAGGATCATGCACAGAACCTTTCAATAAACGTTTCCATACACTGAGATGTTGTTTCTAAAAAAGATTAGACTTTACTGAAGACAAAGACTGAGAGAGTTAAATAAAAATCAAATCAGAGAAACAGTTTGTAGAATTTTCAACAATTTACAAATACAAAAGATTGCAGCTTGTCATGCTACTTAAGGAAATTGTAGGAAAACAGGAAAGTCCACCGATTCTTCAGGGTCTCCTTTCTTTCAAGAGACCTAGATGGAACACTCTCATCCTCCTTTCTCAATCCCTGATGTATCAGACTGTACCTGGTTAGTGCTGATGTTTACTAGATGTGCCTCCCTATATACTGGATCTGGGATAGTAACCTTCTGGGCTAATTGCAATGGGATCTTTCCCTAAATCTGTCACCAACTTCTTTTTTTTTTTTTTTTTGCAATTGGTATTTTATTGAAAGTTGAAAACATGAACATTAAGCAAACAGATTAACAGGAATACAGCTTAAAGAAGAATACAACTCAGAGTACAAAGAGCAATGAAATATCCGCTGCCAAAACCAGCAGACATAAACACTACCAGAAGAACTACTAACATTTCTTCCAAGACAGAGGAAGCCAATCTCTCCAGAAACAAGGACAGCACTTTCATGTCTCTCCATTACTTCTGTCCTCCTTTGTCTCTTTCACTCCCCCTAGTTCTCACCAAACATTTGTAGATTTTGGACAAGGGACTCACCCTGTGGGGGATGGATCAAGAACACCAGCACGCTCTTATGGTGAAGGCAAACTAAGCCATTTGGTGTCTTCTCTGCCGCAGCCTTTCTTATCTATATCCTATCAAGTCTCCATAAAACAACGTGCTGATTTCTGTCTCCTGCCACACGAGTCATGGCATGCCACCTGGCTCTTCATCTTTCCACATAGGTCAGAGGGAGAAGTATATTCTGCCTGCTCTTTTGTTCTTTTTTACAGGGCCCAAGAGGAAACCTCTTTTAGATATCTCCCAGGAGGGGTATATGGAATCAACCCAACCATTACTATAGTCCTGTTTAGAGGGAAGATGGAGTAGTGAGACAGGTGAATAAAGAGAAGTGAGGATAAAAATAAATAGAAGATAGAAAGGTGGACAAAGAAATCAGAAAAAGAGAAAGAAAAAGGATAGGAATAAGACACATACGGAAAGAAATATAGTAGGGGAGAATAAGGAATTAAGGAGATGAAAAAGAAAAGCAAATAGTAAAAAAAAAAAAAAAGGGAAACAAGGAAAAGGGTCTAAGATTAATAAGAGAAATGGTGTGAAGGAGAGAGAGGAAGATTGATGTCATGAAGTAGAAATGTGCAGGTGCTGCCCAGTGGGGAGTGGATGAGTCTCTCTTAAGGACACAGCATGTCAGTGGAATCATCTGTAAAGGAAAAAATAAAAGGAAACTAGCTCTTGGTAATGAATACAATTAATTCCCACTTTAGACTTTACTTTGAGAAAAGGTAGACTAAAATGATTCACTTGTCTAATCTGCTATTCTTTCAATGAAAATGACCCATGAATGAAAATGCTGCAGGGCTGCAGCAGTCACTAATTAGCATATATATTGTTTGCCATGGTATAAATTTACAGCAAATAACAATACTTTACACTCCAGTACAGTTAGTAAATGAAGCTTTAGGCTATAAAAAATCATATTTCTGTATGCAAAGGTCAATTATAAATAGTTAAATATGTACCCTGACAAAAGCTTTTAGAAAATGAAGTGCATTCTGCTTAATTTATAACTTTTCTCATTGTACTTTCTCATTGTACTTTATGGTCATGAACACTCTTCCCAGGTTTGAATATGGTGGAAGGGGGTTACTGAGAGTTAAAGAACTCCAGGGTTGCAATTAAGTCAGTTCTTTCCTACTGTGGGACAATGCTGAATTGTGAGAGCATGAACTTGGTCTTTTGCAATGGTGGAAAGAGTTCTGGTGGTTTTAGCAATATGGGCACAGCTCTGTTCCATTGTAGGGAAAGTTTGTAGGGTTAGAGGTAATAATACAGTCCCTTTGAGAGGCCTATACAATAAAACTTGTGAAAGATCAATTTTAACATAGGAATGCAAAAAGAATTTAGGGGCACATTAAAAATCCACTTAATAATCAGTTTTAGTATCTTGCTTTTCACATTCTTTATTATGACAAATTTTTTTCTTGAAACAAAAAAAAGTGAGAGGGAAAAATATATTTTTTATAAGAAAAATACCAAATTCTCCTAACCTTAAATGTCAAAATATCTTCACCTGATATGTTCACATTCAGTACCTCAAGAAGTTGACGTTTATTAAGCTCGTTAAATAATACTTTTGGACATAGATCCCTGAAGAAGGCAGTTTTGCCGAAACATGGTTCATGTTGGGGAGATCCTGTGAACAACTGTGCAGCTAAGTAGTTTTTGATTTTATTGAAGATAATTTAATAATTTAATTTAAGAGATAGGCGAGGGCCGTTCGGAAGGGACGGGCGATGGCCTCCGTCGCCCTCGGCCGATCGAAAGGGAGTCGGGTTCAGATCCCCGAACCCGGAGTGGCGGAGACGGGCGCTGCGAGGCGTCCAGTTCGGTAACGCGACCGATCCCGGAGAAGCCAGTGGGAGCCCCGGGGAGAGTTCTCTTTTCTTTGTGAAGGGCAAGGCGCCCTGGAATGGGTTCGCCCCGAGAGAGGGGCCCGAGCCTTGGAAAGTGTTGCTGTTCCGGCGGCGTCCGGTGAGCTCTCGATGGTCCTTGAAAATCCGGGGGAGAGGGTGTAAATCTCGCGCCGGGCCGTACCCATATCCGCAGCAGGTCTCCAAGGTGAACAGCCTCTGGCATGTTAGAACAATGTAGGTAAGGGAAGTCGGCAAGTCAGATCCGTAACTTCGGGATAAGGATTGGCTCTAAGGGCTGGGTCAGTCGGGCTGGGGCGCGAAGCGGGTCTGGGCATGCGCCGCGGCTGGACGAGGCGCCGCCCCCGCCCTGGGGGCGGCGGCGACTCTGGACGCGAGCCGGGCCCTTCCTCTATTATACTATACTCTATAATAGGGGCTGATGAGTAAAGATGGCCGGCGCCATCTTTAAAGATGGTGCCGGCCATCCAGTGCTCCTACCATGTGACAGGGGCCGGCCAATGGCACAAATACCCTGTCACATGGTAAGGGCAAAGGGGCATCGGCGCCATTTTTTTTTTAGAACAGCTGATGCCTGGGAACGGGAAATCTTTCCCCAAGGCCCCCCTGGATCTCTCCTCTCCCCGAGGCCCCCCTGGATCTCTCCCCGAGGCCCCCTGAGGCCCCCATGGACCACCAGGTAATTTTAAAAGGTTTTGGGGGGGTCGATTTAAAGGGTCGGGTGGGTTTGTTTTTTTTAGCGGCGCGGGCCTCCCTAAAAAAAAAAATTTGTTATGTGAATTGGAATCGGAAACGATTCCAATTCACATATCTTAACGATCAGATTTCCCCCCCCCCCCCCCCCAGCCGAATCTGATCGTTAAGACGATCTGGCACACGATTCACATCTCTAATTAACATTACGATATCTGACTAAACAATTGGCTGGATACTTTAAATAGGACAAAGCACCAATCTGTAACACTTTAGGTTTTAATAATAAAAATTGCCTGCATCTCACTTGTGTGGCACGAGCCACATCTGGAAAAAATTGAATTTTATAATGCTAGAGCAAGTCATCTCTATGCTTGGAAAACAATTTCATAATTCAAGCTTTGTCAGGTTCCAAAATCAAGTTAACCACCATGAAGCAACATCAACTTGACCCTCACCGGGGGTCTTCTAAGAAGGGAGTCAAACTACCAGTGTCCAGGGGGGTAGATAAAACTATATCCTCCACTACACCTGTAGGTTTCTCCTTCCGAGTTGTAGACAAATAAAAGGCATGAGCGACTGGTGGAACAGATTCAGCAGGAACTTTTAAAACTTCTATCAATTATTTTCTAAACATTTCTTTTGGAGAGATCAAATCCACCTTAGGAAAATTAATCAAACAAAGATTTTTTGCATAGGAGATATTCAAGGGTTTCCAACTTCTTTTGAATCATTGAATTATCTTTTATTACAGCAGAAACATTTGTTTCTACCTTCTGTACAACATCATTCACTCTTTTGGAGTGCTCTACCATGCTTCCATTCTGCCAAGACTTTGAGTCTTGAATTAATATCACTTAAATTTGTGGTGACCTGAGTGATTTGAGTAGACAAAGACTTCCCCAAGGCCTTCAATTGCCAGTCAAATTACTTCCAACATGAACACTTGGGGTTTAGGCATAGAGAAAGGAATTTCAATAGTCTCATCGAAAACTTGCTATAGTGAGGCTCCTTCTTGTAAGGCAACTGACTCTAGTTTGCTCAAATGGGTCTACTCCAATGACCTGACCTTCATCTTGTCATCACCGCTCAATGACGACAACTCTGTGGTTTCCATCTGGAGTCTTCTCAATGCACCGGCCACAATGATGTCATCAACTGGGACAGAAAACTTTTTCCATTTGGGTGTGCTGGAATTCTTCTCTCCTCCAAACTCAGAGAGGTATCCAAGCCTGCAGTGGGTGGTAGCAAATCTTTCCCTTCCATCTCACTGCAAGGTGAACTCACAGAGGATTCGGGCTGGGAACTTTCCTGGACAACAAAATGCTTGATTGGTCCTGGAAAAGGGGTACTTTGAGGGCTCAGTCGGGTAAGATCTCACCTTCCCTTTATGTTTCACCATATCATTAAACTTAATAAAAAAGGCACTCCAACGAGAGAGATCAACAAGCTGCTGCCATCTTGCTCCATCCCCAGGGCATTGTATATGTGTCATACCACACTCATAGCATGTACCTGTAACAGCTGTGCAAAAAGATTTAAAGTGTATCCAGTACAAAATGTAAGAAATATTGGTAATGCTAAAACTGCCCATAAGCTAGCATCAATATGTTAACTAGTGTGAGCACATTATTTAGCATGAGCTCGGTAACTAGAATAGACTCAAGCATGTTATTTCATGTGATCATGATAGAAAATGTCTGCAAGTGACACTATTTAACATGGCCACTCTAAATTAAGCATGTTCACTTTGCTTTCTTTTTTGGCTGCGCCTCTTGTCTTTGAAACAGTTTAAAAGGCCGACCTTCCATATGTTCTCAGATATTGGGACTTATAGTTGAAGCAGGAGACCTATTGGGAAAGAAGAGAAAGCAGCAAACTTGAAGGGAAGAAGCATTACCTTTACCAAAAAGCTCTTGGGAGAAGCTAGGAAACACCCAGGAGTTGGAGGTTTGCAGGAGGCCACTAAGGAGGTGGTGGAGGAATCCCAGCAGAAGGATACTGAAAATGCTACCAAGGCCGCATATGTACTTGACACAATCCAAAAATAACCTTATGAGAGAGCATATATCCAGGGAACATAAAATAACTTAAGAATAGGCACCAGCTACCTGACCCAGTCCACCTTAAGATAGGGAATGCTGTCTCCAGACTGTCTCCCCTGGACCAGAGTAATAATGTGGCATGAGATGAGAACGGGGGAAGACCCCAGACTCTAGGAGAGAACAGTTTGTGAGTGACTGTGAGTAAAAGGGGAAAGGCAGTCACGTCAAGATAGCTGACCTGTTTCAGTTTGTTTTACTGAGTTGAAATTGTGACTGTAGAATACTGTTGGTTTATTTGCACTGTAAATAAAGCACAAAGGGAAAAAGCCTTGACCACTCATTTCTTGTGCCATAAACCTCCTTATGGATTTGCTAATCCAGCATGCTGCAGTCCTTTAAAAAAAAGACTGCACAAGAAAAGGATAGGCAGCAAAGGAGAAAATTAGCAGAGAACAGCCACTGAAGTCATCAGCCTAGAGTGACCCACTACACCATCAAACATTAAACATTGGCACCAACTCCGGGACAAGTCTGCAAAATTTCAGAAGTTCTAATGCAGGTGGACCCATATGCCACATTTGGTTTGCGGTGCCAGAGCAATGTCTAGCCACAACTCTGCATTTTGATATCCTTCGTCTTCTCGCAGAGTCCTCTCAAGAAACATCTGCAGCACAGCAGAGGCAAGCTAGTGAGTTACCTGTATTACAACCATCTATTAAAATGCACATCAAGCATTCACAAGTGGTACCAATGACAGCCTTTCAGAATTCATATTTCAAGCCTAGTGGTTGCAGGAGCAACAGCATGCTTTGGGGGCCTAACAAGTATGGGTTCAGTTGGGAGGACAAGGGACAATTGTGGCCCTTCATAGATAAAGAAAGCTGGGGACATTATGGTCCACTCACATAATTCTGCTATGGAGATTTGGAGGGTGGGAATCTAGCTGTAGAAGAGCTACAGTTTTCAATGGTAACTAAAAGAATGCTTATTTTTCTTTTGATTTTTTTTCACAGGACGAAGCAGCTTGCAGAGAACCCCAGAACTTCAACTCTCTCTAAGCTAGTGCCCAATGACCCCACAGCTTACAAACAGCCACATGCCTCCAAACCTGGTGGTACTGACAGCATACTCGTGCCTGTATTACCAATGTCCAGGAAGACAGATTCATATCCTCAAATGATGTTCAGCCAAGAAAATCTGTATAAAGGACAAGACGTGTTATCCAAGGGTTCCTTCATCATTCCCAGCAGAGTCATATACTTGACACTAGGCAGGACTTTGCCAAACCCCTGTCACAAGGTCACCATTCCTGAGGCTCTGAAAGGAATATACAAAGAGTTGTGCTGCCTGTGTAAGAGCATAGGCAATGTGACAATGGCTACTGAAGTCATAAACATGGATATCACAAGAGCTTTGGAAAATCTGAAGGCTTCAGTTGACTGACAGACAACAGCAGTGAGGGACTCCTACCAAGCCAGAACACCTCCATCTGTCCCATTCAGTAATTCTAGTCCCTCCCGTTCCACCTCATCAGCTACATCCACCCTACTCAAAACACCCTGTGAACAGAGCCCACGCTGTCCTTATCTGGCAGTGGCCTTCATTTGTCAGGTCTTCTATTTCCAGTCGCTGACCTCTCTCAAGAGCCTGCTCAATTTAGCATGATCACAGTATATAACTTGCCCTCAGTAAGTTAGCAAGTTAATACCAGTCCTAGGTAGGTATTTATTAGAAGTCATTTAGCAACTAAATAATTTTGAGGGTGAGCATACCACAATATTTAGCGTTAATTCAGTAACCCTCATTTTCATATGACGTTCTTTCATTTGAATGTGTGCACACACCAATTTTAACTCATGCCAATGTCCTTCTTAACCATTTTAGCTCATGCAGACAGGTCTTTCTTCATAGCTCACTATTTTAGCATGCATACAAGGGCCAGAATGTTCACACTAAATTTATTATATAAGACCTTTAGTGTGGAATAGAGGGATGAGAGGTATGGAAAAAACGTATCCCATTGCTGGAGGGAGAGAACTCTAGAAGTTAAAAATAAGTGTGAAGACAATATTCTCTCTGAGTGAAACTGAGTGCAGGCAGGAGACTAGAAGCAGCACAGATGCAGGACTGAGACTGGAAAAGCCACAGACTTCAACTAGAATAAAGGAAGCAATGCAAATCAAAGGCAGGAGAATGGCAGCCAGAGAGTCTAAATAGGAGATTAGAAGTAGAGAAAAGCACATGCAGGAGACTTGAAATGGCAAATTATAATAGGAGACTGATGGCAGCACAAAGCACAGGCACTGGCAGGAGACTCGAAACAGTGCAAAGCACAGGCAGGAGACTGCAACAACACAAAACACAGGAGATTGGAAACAGTGCAAAGCACCAACAGGAGACTGGTGGCAGCCCAAACCACAGGCAGGAGACTTGATGTAACAAAAGTCACTTCTGTATATGCTTTCCATCCAACATCTCTGATTAATATTAACCTGGTAACTAGGCAACTGAAAGATTTGCAAAGTTCTCATGGCATCATAGAAAATGGAAGGATGATTTCCAAGGAGATGTGAGTGGGTTTAACAGCAACATGATTCATGCAATCGGCAATTTGTCAATACAGAGTTATCATGTAAAGTTACCAGAAAATATGAGGATGAGGGAGCGAAAAGGAAGGGGAGATGTAAAAGATGGTAAGAGATGTGTAAAGAAAACAGAAGTGTCCATTGGCTGGAGTGAGAACCAAGTGCAAGATTATGGAAGTCAACAAAACACTTGACAGAGCAAGGAGGTGGGCTGTAAATATAATCTGAGACTTTTTCAAGCGCTGCTGCCTCCTGCTTCTCTGATCTCATCAACACTCGCTGTATCCCTTCAAATTATCTCCTGCTTTGCTGGCCCATTTAACTTAAATAGCCTTACCCTTTGACAGTACTGTATTTCCAATCTTTTACAAGAAAATTCCTTGGTAAATCTGCTTCCCATGTTTTGTTTGCTGATTTTTATTGAAAGTTTTTGTTTTACTTGTAAGCAATTTTGAATCAATGAATGTTCACCTTGGAATGCTTGTTAAATACTTTCCCTTGTGTCTGTCTGAGATTACATGGTAGACCTTAAAAAAAATAGGACTAGGCACAGTTGTGGGCAGAGACAGAGATGAATAAGATGGACAGGCACTAAATGAGGGGCACTGAGGACACAGCGTCATTGTCCCTCCAGTGTTTATTTTTGTACAGCACATATATCTAGTAGTGCTACAGAAGTAGTAATAGTAGTAGCAGTAATCACAACTGCCTGGCATCATCCTCATAACAGTTGTGTTCATTCTTTTGCATTACAGTTTTCCTAGTATGTTCCAAGGATTGTGCCTCCTGTTTCATTTTAAATTGAATTAGTTGCTTCTTTTTTTTTTAAATTCTTTATTTATATATTTCACATTACAAAATCAAAAACAATTTTGCATATTGGAAAAAATCAGATGGACAAAATTAAGAAACAATCATTTTCTAAAGCATTAGGTAATTTACACTTTCTCCATCTAACTTAATTATTATAAATCAATATAAATTTCTACATCAGAATTTAGTGATCCAAAACCTTCAGAGAGAACATAGGTAACATTGAAAATATTAAGCATTCACGGCATGCTACAGCATATTTCATTAATTACTGGGTGTTGATGTTAGGGGTATTTTCGATTTAAGAAACTCATTTAGTTGTTGAGGAGTAAAAAAGATGTTAATCTCGGCTCCTTTTTTTATTATACATTTGCATGGGAATTTTAATTTGAACTCAAAACCCAAAGTAATCACTTGCTGACGAAGAGTGAAAAAACTCTCTTCGCCTGCATTGAGTAATAGGAGAAATGTCTGGAAAAACTTTTACATTTTCTCCATAGAAATTAGTAGGAAATTAATTGAAGTAATTTTTCATAATAAGTTGAAGGTCCATAGTTGATATTAGGGATGTGAATCGTTTTAGGACGATTAAAATTATCGTCCGATAATTTTAATATCGTCTTAAACCGTTATGGAACACAATACAATAGAGATTCTAACGATTTATCGTTATAAATCGTTAGAATCGTGAGCCGGCACACTAAAACCCCCTAAAACCCACCCCCGACCCTTTAAATTAAATCCCCCACCCTCCCGAACCCCCCCCAAATGACTTAAATAACCTGCGGGTCCAGCAGCGGTCCGGAACGGCAGCGGTCCGGAACGGGCTCCTGCTCCTGAATCTTGTTGTCTTCAGCCGGCGCCACAATTCCAATTTAAAGTTTACAATAATTTATTGAGTTTTAATTGAAATCTTATTTGTAAAACTTAATTGGTAACATAAACAAAGTTATATATTGTATCTCAATACAACATATTTTTTAATTTGTGGGTATGAATGTGTGAGTGTGCTAGTTTAGTTTTATTGTCTATATAGGTATATTTGTGTGATATCTTTAAATAAAATTTGTGTATTCCACGTATTATTGTTGGGCTCTCTATATTATATGTAATTATACGACAAGTGGATAGAGAGTTGTAATTATTTACCCTTTTTGTATATTTACCAAACCAGGACTAAACAGGACTGCAATACAAAGCACAAGTGAACACTACAAACAAAAAGATCAGATGAGATAAATCAGAAGATCCAGAGAAGCGAGGAATACGTTGAAATCTATGGAATGAGACTAAGTCTGGAAGCAGGACTCCAGTGAAGGGGCTGGAGAATGAGAACCAAGTTCATGCTGCTGCTGACTGGAAGCTTGAAAATTATCTATGTCCAGACAGGAAAAAAGATAGCTACCAGCAGGAAATATGGGGCAAGGAAATGGGATTACTGACAAGCTAATCTCCGAAGTGCAGAGGCCTCTGCTAATGGGAGATGAGAACTACCTATTGCAACCTCTAAACCATCCCCTGAATTTACACAAGGGCGTGGCTTTGGCTAAACAACCCTAACATCAATGAGCACAGGATAGCTGGATGGATGGATAACAACCTCACTTGTTTATGTGACTGTTTACATTATTGCAAGCTTGGTGATAAAACATGAAGGAAGGCCTAAGTTTTGTATTAAGTATGGGACTCGTAAAAACCAAAGAGGATGACAACAATGCCTGGAATGGCCAACCAGCAGAAGTAGTGGAAGCTTGGGCAGAAATAGAGGAACAGGATTGAAATAGAGGAAACAGGATTGAAAGGCTGGGTAAAAGACTTGGGGAGGGGGTGCAGATGGGAGCAGATGTTGATTTAAGTATGTCAATATGCTTACCTAATCCAGAGTGGTAAAAATCCAGAGATGAAAACAACTGGGCAAATTAGATGGGCCAATTGGTTCTTATTTGCTATTTCCTACAATGTTATTATACAGAAAAACAGGTTCTTTTCAGCTCCCACAAATATAAACTTAGAAACATAGAAATGATGGCAGAAAAGGACCAAATGGTCCATCCAATCTGCCCAGCAAGCTTATGACAGTATCTCCTGCACCATGCAAGTTACCGCCATGCTTAACAGATTCCTAGATCTATAAAGAACACCAGCAACAGACAGTAGAGGGATGTAAGAAACATGGGTAGACAGAAAAAAGGAGCCAAAAATACAAAAAGATAGGAGATAAAGAGCCCAGGGGAAATAAGGAGTTACTCCCCTTAACATAAACATGAGGTAACCTGCATGAAGCAGCAGTTACTGTTATGTTTTGTAAGGTTTGGTGGACCCTTGGACACCGTGGCAGCTGATCACGCCCACGGGGGGAAATCCCATGAGGGGCCACAGGTCAGGCTCAGCTCTGGACACACAAACACAGATTATATCTTTATTTAGACAGTTTGTGAAGCACCAGAGGTGGCGGTAGTGAGTAGAAGATGGAGCCCGGCTGGGCTAGTATTCCCCATGGTGCTGGAACAGTGGTTCCTCCGGTAACAGTGCTGTAGTGAAAAGAACTGAGAGAATGAGTACAATAAGAATTCACAGAGTCCCCAGTATGGAGAAGCCCTGAGATAGGAAGAGCTGGCCCTCGAGGAGCGAGTACCAGATCCCTGGGAGCAGAGACTCGTTGGCAAGTACTCACGCAGCAGTTCCACGTAGGAGATGGCACTGGCGCTGGAACGGAGGCAGGCCCTCGAGGAGCGAGTACCTGGTTCCAGGGAAACAGCTCTGAGGAGTAGATGGTAGTGGTACTCACAGATGGTGTCTGTAGCAAATTCTTCCAAGTAGACGAGGAGATGGACACAGGCAGCGAGTCAGGGAACATGGGCCCTCGAGGAGCAAGTACCGGTTCCTGATAGCGACCTGAAAGAAGCAGAGAGGTCCCCAAGGAGCGGGTACCTCGTTAACAGCAAAGAGTCAAATAGTAGTTGGAGGCAGAGTAGCTGGGTACAGAGAGCGAATCCCATCCGTAGGAAATCCCTTGCTAACGCAACGGCTAGCAATAAACAGTAGGCTTAAATATCCAGGCAGCGTGACATCATCACAGGGGGACGCCCCTGAGGTTCGCACCATAGAGGAAATAAGAATGAGGGCCGCGCGCGCCCTAAGGTACCTAAGGAGCATGGCGGGAAGCAGCACCCAAGCTGGTCCAGGGATGCCGGAGAGGACGGCGGGCAGACGCTGCGGCAGCCAGACATCACAGGGAGCAGGAGTCGCAGAAAAAGAAAGGTAGGCAGAGTGAAGCCATCGGGCATCAACGGTGCAACAATTACTCCTCTTAACAGAAACAAGAGGTAAACTGCATGGAGCAGCAGTTACTGCCCTTCACAGAAACATGAGGTAACCTGCATGGACCGGCACTCACTCCCCTTAACAGAGACATGAGGTAATCTGCATGGACCGGCAGTCACTCCCCTTATCAGAAACATGAGGTAACCTGCATGGACCGGCAGTCACTCCCCTTAACAGAGACATGAGGTAACCTGCATGGACCGGCAGTCACTCCCCTTATCAGAAACATGAGGTAACCTGCATGGACCGGCAGTCACTCCCCTTATCAGAAACATGAGGTAACCTGCATGGACCGGCAGTCACTCCCCTTATCAGAAACATGAGGTAACCTGCATGGACCGGCAGTCACTCCCCTTATCAGAAACATGAGGTAACCTGCATGGACCGGCAGTCACTCCCCTTATCAGAAACATGAGGTAACCTGCATGGACCGGCAGTCACTCCCCTTATCAGAAACATGAGGTAACCTGCATGGACCGGCAGTCACTCCCCTTATCAGAAACATGAGGTAACCTGCATGGACCGGCAGTCACTCCCCTTATCAGAAACATGAGGTAACCTGCATGGACCGGCAGTCACTCCCCTTATCAGAAACATGAGGTAACCTGCATGGACCGGCAGTCACTCCCTTTATCAGAAACATGAGGTAACCTGCATGGACCGGCAGTCACTCCCCTTATCAGAAACATGAGGTGACCTGCATGGACCGGCAGTCACTCCCCTTATCAGAAACATGAGGTGACCTGCATGGACCGGCAGTCACTCCCCTTATCAGAAACATGAGGTAACCTGCATGGACCGGCAGTCACTCCCCTTAACAGAGACATGAGGTAACCTGCATGGACCGGCAGTCACTCCCCTTAACAGAGACATGAGGTAACCTGCATGGACCGGCAGTCACTCCCCTTATCAGAAACATGAGGTAACCTGCATGGACCGGCAGTCACTCCCCTTAACAGAGACATGAGGTAACCTGCATGGACCGGCAGTCACTCCCCTTATCAGAAACATGAGGTAACCTGCATGGACCGGCAGTCACTCCCCTTAACAGAGATATGAGGTAATCTGCATGGACCGGCAGTCACTCCCCTTATCAGAAAGATGAGGTAACCTGCATGGACCGGCAGTCACTCCCCTTATCAGAAACATGAGGTAACCTGCATGGACCGGCAGTCACTCCCCTTAACAGAGACATGAGGTAACCTGCATGGACCGGCAGTCACTCCCCTTAACAGAGACATGAGGTAACCTGCATGGACCGGCAGTTACTCCCCTTATCAGAAACATGAGGTAACCTGCATGGACCGGCAGTTACTCCCCTTATCAGAGACATGAGGTAACCTGCATGGACCGGCAGTCACTCCCCTTATCAGAAACATGAGGTAACCTGCATGGACCGGCAGTCACTCCCCTTATCAGAAACATGAGGTAACCTGCATGGACCGGCAGTTACTCCCCTTATCAGAAACATGAGGTAACCTGCATGGACCGGCAGTCACTCCCCTTATCAGAAACATGAGGTAACCTGCATGGACCGGCAGTCACTCCCCTTATCAGAAACATGAGGTAACCTGCATGGACCGGCAATTACTACCATAAGAAACTTGCTGAGCAGACTGGAAGGGCCATTTGGCCTTTTTCTGCCATCATTACTGTGTTAAAGAAAATTGCATATACATATATATATATATATTCTCCATGGAGCTCGCTCCAATCCAACATTTTACCTGACCACTTTTCAAACCCACAGACTTGGTGCTGGGACAGAATTCCCAGGAACATGAACAAGGAAAAGGAAAAAATTCTACCCTTTGCCACTGTTTGACCATCTAACTGCTCCCTATATAGAGCTCTTTCCTTTGTCTCTCAGCCCCCTCTTCCTTCTTAAATTGTAAACCTTGAGATTCACAAAGGGAGTCTCATAGTTCACATCATATCTTTAAGATTCCAATTTATCAAGCCTGTATTTACTCTTCTGGTGTATCAGCAGTAAAATTAAAAAGAGATGAATCACAGGATTCTAATTGCAGAAATCTTGACAGATAGCCTTGTATTCACAAAGAACCTACACTTAATGGCAGCAACAAAACAATTAGCTTCCTCAGTTTCAGGACAGGAACACACATAGGAAAAACCCCTCAGGTTGATGCCATTGATGAACCAGGTAGTACTGACTAGTAGCCCTGAAACTATTAGCTTAGGGATCTTCCTGAAAGGAAACTGTTCTTGCAGATTGCTGTATCTATAATTTCCCTAGGGCTCTTGATAAGAGGCTAGACTTCAGCCCTAGGAGTAATTCTCAGATAAAGGCTATTCTGTACTGCAGAACCATTCTCCCAATGTGACTAATGGAAAGCGGTTTAGCAGTGGAGGTAAAATACAATTAAGGTATACCTTTAACTGCCATATAGATATATATATATATATATATAGATATATATATATATAGATATATATATATGAGAAAAGAAATGTATGGGGGAAAAAAAGGGACATAAGGAGGAATGGAGTGACAACAATAAATCAAGACAAAGAAACAGATGAGTATTGGCTCAAATCAAGTTTTATTAGGTACATTTTTCAAGACAGTTGGAGTTAGAGGGATCAGGTTAGAGAGATTTTTGAATGATTTCTCACTCAGATGCAATTTGTTCATACAGTTCTTGGCATTTTTCAGTTACAGTTGGAGAGTACAGCAAAGTATGAGCACAACCTGAAAATCCAAACCTGTTTAAAAGCCTAATCAGAACCAGCAGGGCACAATTCATTCCCATATTAATAGCGACAATATTAATGTTGGTGATGCATCCTGGCCATTAATTCCAGCTCACATTGTGCTTGTCATTATCTGCCGGCTGGAGCCGGGCTGATTTGGCTAATTCGAAAATGTGATGTATGTTTCTTCATCTGCCTCATTTTTTATTTCTCAGCTTAATTTATTTTATTATAAATATTATTTTATACTTCAAAATGAAAATCAAGGCCGCATTTATCAGGCCTCTGAATGGATTCCCTGACTGTTTCAAAAGAGGTTTTTTTTTCCCCTCTCTCATTTTTCATGGACTCTTCCCTGAAGGCATAGTCTTATTTTATGCTTTCTTCCTCTTTGTTTCCCTTTCTATCTCATATCTCTCAAATCAAAAGGAAACAGAGGGCAGATGAAGAGACAGAACTGCAGGAGTCAAATCTAAGTGAGAGGAGAAAGGATCCTCTGTTGAATAGGAAGCAGACTGTACATGAATCACGTGAGAAGATGGATTGTATCAACGATGGCTATTCAAAGAAAAAGAGCCTCCTGCTAGCTCTCAGCCCCTTGGAATTCCAGCTTCTTTCACCAGAAATAGCACTTATGTATATGAAGGCACATGAAGAGTGACATGCGGGTTTTTGTTAAGGTCCCTCTCTAGAGATCGCCATACAAGGACTAGAAAAGAAACAATTTGATTGTCCAATGACCTTGGAAAGTTAACTAAAGGTACTGCTGTGGTACAGTTTGCCATAGAAGACTTTTCTGCAGGTTTGAAGACATTAGGACCAGACTGTGGGTGGAAGAGGGTGGCGAAAACCAACAGAGAAAAATTTCCAGGGGATAAGAAGTGGTGCACTGGTGTCTTAGTCTTGTTATTTCTCATCCTGTCCTCCTAAAAGCAAGTGAGTAGGGTCATATTTGGTTCTATTTATGTCCATGGAACTTGTCTTCATCAGCTCTGAAAATTACGTCACTCTTAGAAAATGTGGAAACTACTGTACTATATTTTCAGATTTACATAAAATTGTACCAGGTATACATTTTGTTTGCCAGGAGCTAGAGCTACACCTGGGTAATTGTCTATATGCAGAGGCCAAGAAAAGAAGATCTTGCTTGCATTGTTTCATATACTGCTTCATTTGAAAATGGAAAAATGCAATTTCTGTGTATGTTGTTCCTCCCCCAACCTAAACATGCCCTCAGAAACCCCTCCTCTCAATATGGTTAAAAGTGATGCATTTAGGTTTTGCTGCATTGAGGGTGGAAAACATTCAGACAGTAAATTTATGTGGGTTTTATTTAGAATTCTCATTTAGCAGGCCTGTGAATAATAATGCCCAATTCTAAAGCATGTGACTGTTCTTCTCTGTTTAGCTAGAGTACTTGCTTCCTTAATTCAGTGGTAATGGACCTAGTTAGTAATCAGAAGTTTGCTGGCAAGGTAACCAGTTAAAAAATATTGGTTGTGGCTCTGTGGCGTGCTACATTGAGCACAGGACCCACACAGCATCTTGATGCACAGAAGAACTACAATCCCCTTTGTCAACATGTCTGACATAAAACTAAAATCTCCTAACTCTGAAGTAAGAAATGGACTGAGGCGAGGGAACTACAGGACATATACAAGATCCCATTGGATACCTTTTTTCCTTGATATGAGTATTGATCTCTGAACATTTCTATCAGGGTCGGTGCTTCCATTAGACATATTAGTGGTCGCAAACAGCACAGAGGGGTGCTGTGCCACAGCCCGTAGCACCAAAGGGAGCACTATGTTGGAGCTGCCACCAATAGGTAAGTTGGAGAGGAAGGTGCATAACAGAAGATTTACCTAGGGCACCAAACACTGTTCCACCAGCCTTGTGCCTATTAGCCCTACTGGCTAAGTAGGTTACTACATTTTAGAATAGAATATGTTGACAGATGAGGACCTCAAGATTCGTCTAGTAGGGATGTGCAGAGCAAAATTTTATGTTCATATTTTTTATGTCCGAAAGGGGGTCCCACTTGCGGCCAATATGGACATAAAAAAAATCCAATGAGTTGGGTATATGTACATATGTGCAAAAAAAAAAATTAAACCCCCTCACCCTCCTTAATCCCCCCCCAGACTTACCACAACTCCCTGGTGATCGAGCGAGGAGTGAGGACGTCATTTCTGCAATCCTCGGCGAGAAGCATGTGACGTCGGTGGCACGTCGAGTGACGTGGCGTCACGTGATTCCCGGCTCGTTCGCGCCGGATGGCTCGTTCGGCCCAAAAAGAACTTTTGGCCAGCTTGGGGGGGCCTCCTGACCCCCCCAAGCTGGCCAAAAGTTCTTTTTGGGCCGAACGAGCCGTCCGGCGCGAACGAGCCGGGAATCACGTGGCGCCGCGTCACTCAGACGCAACGTCACGTGATTCCCGGCAAGTTCGCGCCGGACGGCTCGTTCGGCCCAAAAAGAACTTTTGGCCAGCTTGGGGGGGCCTCCTGACCCCCTCAAGCTGGCCAAAAGTTCTTTTTGGGCCGAACGAGCCGTCCGGCGCGAACTTGCCGGGAATCACGTGACGTCGGCGTCACGTGATTCCCGGCTTGTTCGCGCCGAACGAGCCGTCCGGCGCGAACTTGCCGGGAATCACGTGACGTCGCGTCTGAGTGACGCGGCGCCACGTGATTCCCGGCTCGTTCGCGCCGGACGGCTCGTTCGGCCCAAAAAGAACTTTTGGCCAGCTTGGGGGGGTCACATGCTTCTCGCCAAGGATTGCAGAAATGGCGTCCTCACTCCTCGCTCCATCACCAGGGAGTTGTGGTAAGTCGGGGGGGGGGGATTAAGGAGGGTGAGGGGGTTTATATTTTTATTTTGGCTCAACAATCGCGATTTCCCACATATCGAACATATCTATGTTCGATATGTGGGAAATCCGATCGTTTATGTCGAATCAATTTTTTAAGTAAAAAAAAAATATGAGTTGCGTTTTACTAATGCGGTCAATCCGAATGCACACCCCTATCGTCTAGTCTGTCTGAGTTCAGTTCTGCTGCAGTACCATGGACCCCAGTTTGATTGCTGGCTTTCCCCTTGTTTTTTCATAACCAGGAATCTTTTGTGCTTATCCCATTCTGTCACAGTTTTTGTCTCCACCAAATCTCCAGGAGGCCATTCTATTCATCCACCAACTTGAAAAAATACTTCCTAATGTTGCCCCATGGAGTCTCATACCATGATCTCTTTATCTGGTGCAGTCTTTCCTCTGAAAAAGGTTTGCATCTTGTTCATTACCATTAAGTGCATGGTATTTGAATATTTCCATCATATAAGTCCATCTCACTGTTTTTTTAGGGTATACATAAGCCATTTCATTCAGTTGCATTTCATAGTCCTTTTGCGGTCGACCTACCCATTTTGGTAGCATTTCTCTGGACTGCCTCCATGCTGACTATATATTCTTTGTGAAGTCTTGCATTATCACCTCCCTTCTATTGGTTATGCCACTCTCTATGTACCCTAGCATCTCTATGGCTCTGGCCACTACCTTATCGCACCGTTTTATTACCTTGAAACCTCTGAGGTTTCTTCCATTTAGTGCATTTCGGTATCACCCCTGATCATGTTCCTGTTATATATACATTTACTTTGGAAATTATAAAACCTGGAGAGCCTTTTCTTTACTAGCTCTCTGGCCTACTTCTGACCCTTCATAACTCCTCAAGGACACCATCCCATCTAGTTGCAGTCGCCTTATAGTCAGAGCTCTTTGTTAGCACACTATCAGTCCCAGAAAAACATATTCTGTATACCTGTCCTTGAAGCTGGTCCCCCTGTGAAGTGATTAAAGCCAGGCGTCTAGTGGATAAACTATATGCAATTTTCCAAAAGTCATCTTGGTATTCTTAGCAGCTACTGCAGAGCATCTCTCCTGCAATTTATTACGTTTGCACCCATTTGTTTTCCTTCAGACAATCTCTGAGACACAGTATCCAGTGACCTCTGCCAAAGGATGAGAACGGCACACACTTTTATCCACCTATTATGCAGAGGCAGTGACAAATTGCTTTACTCTATAAGGCTGACAATGGGAGGGGGATGAATTGGGGAGTTGGTTTGCTCAGAGCAGGTTTCTTCACTACTGTGTGCTGTCCTCGCTGGTTGAGACTGTAAGTTTGTGGTTCCACTAATCTAAGCGAAAGGAAAAAGGATCTACTGAACAGACAGCCAAAATGGCCGTGAAATGCACCATAATCTCTATGCTTTAGTGAGGGCACAGACTAGTGTATATAATACTCACAAACACAGAGATACAATGCATATGTGCCTATATAGTGTACTCATGGAAACTCAAAATGTGAAGAACAATAAGACTGCCTGGTTTACTTTAACATAGGCACAAAGAGACATACAAGGTGTACACCACTGGTGAGATTCATATATTTATAAATGCAATGTACACACACACATATGCAAAAATATTACATAATGAGCTATTGTGTATGCTTTATTTCATGATATATTTTTCAGTTTATCATGACTCATGTTACCTATACATGGACTTATATACACCTGAGTGTCTTAAGCAGCCCACAAAATACTTATTAGATTTGAAATTTTGTTTTTGCAATACAGGGATGACTCATATATAAATTCCCAGACCCTCAGTGAAGTGCTGGAGGAGGCTCCTGAAAGCCCCCTTGTTAAATAAACATATGTAGATAGATTGTCTCTATGGGCAGAGTTGGCCTGGCAAGTGCCGCTTTGAAAAGCAATTGGCAGCACATCGCTGCACACACCCCTACTGTACCATGTCTTCACAAGCAGAATGACACACTAAGCTATAGGTGTAACTGGGTTTGATATCCTAGTTTTGCAGTGTGGACAAGATTCAGCCTAGGGATCAATGAACAACATTGTTTAGTGTTATCAGCATGGTATTTCCATTCTTCTCATGATACTGTCATACTTTGACACTGCTTATCCCTCTGAACAGGGGAAAATATTAATGCAATGATATAGGTGTGATGCAATGCTATCAGTTACCCATATAGTCATAATTTGACAGAGGTTATCTGTTTAGAATATCTAGGAAAGAGTATGTGAAAATCTTGTAGCATCTTTCATGCCCGTTTTCCTAGAATTATGCAAATACCTTGCTAAACTGCCAAGTATGAGCTTTTACAGACTTTCCTCTTTAGTCTAATCAGTATTGATGTGGGCAGCTGATCTGAGTCTTCACACTGGCATTATGTTATGGTATTTGGATCAAAGATGGAGAAATAAAAAAAAAATGAAGAGGAGGAAGGGGAGCTATTTTAGATGTAATTCTTAGTGGAATGCAGGATTTGGTGAGAGAGGTAATAGTATTGGGGGCCACTTGGCAATAGTGTTCACAACATGATCAAATTTTACTTAATAACTGAATGAAGGACACTAAGGAAATCAACTGTGATAGCATTTAGCTTTCAAAAGTAAGACTATGATAAAATTAGGGAAAATGGTTAGGAAAAAAACTGAAAACAGCAGCTGCAAAGTTATGAATTTACATTAGGCATGGATGTTGTTTAAAAATACCATATTGGAAGCCCAGCACAGATGTATTCCAGGCATTAAATGAGGTGGAAGGAAGGCCAAATGATTGCCAGTGTGGTTAAAAGGAAAGGTGAGAGAGGCTATTATAGCCAAAAGAACATCTTTCAAAAAAGGGAAAAAGGGATCTGAATGATGAAAACAGAAAACAGAATAAACACTGGCAAGTTAGATGCAAAGCATTGACAAGGAGAGCAAAGAGATTATTTGAAAAGAAGCTTTCCAGGGAAGCAAAAACTCATAATAACATTTTGAGGGAGGGAGTCAGTTGGATCATTAGATTATTGAGCGTAAACAGGGCAGTAAGTGGAGAGACTAAATAAATTCTTTGCTTTGGTCTTTACTGAGGAAGATGTAAGGCAGATACCCATATTAGAAGTGATATTTAAAGGTGATTCAAAGAAACTGAAACAGGTCTCAGTGAACCTGGGCAGCCTCCCTGCCAGCAGAGGCCTTCACCGAGCCATGCTCACAACCATTCTTACCACTGCCTTCATGCCTGAATGACTCAGCAAGTCCAGCGCTATATACCCTGCCTTTCCCTGCACTCGGTGACTCTTCAATGAGTCATCCTGACTCTTTGCATTGGCCCACCTTGCTTTACCTTGCTACCTGTGACCTGCTCAGCCTTCCTGCTTTGTCCTGTGGCCTGCTCAGCCTTCTTGCTTTGCTTTATGGCCTGCTTGGTCCCTTGTCTGTTGATTCCTTGTTTTGTATGTTCCTTGCTGTGCTTTAGTTCCTGGTTATTTGTGCTTGTATTGTCCTTGCCCTGTTCCTATAGTCCTGGCCAGTACTAGTCTTACTCTTGTCCTGTCCAGTCCTAGTCTTGACCTGCCTGTTCCTTCCCATGGCCCTTGCTCTCTGTGGGCCTTCAGTCCTAGCTCTTGTCTCCCATTAATGCCTTGTCTCCAGGTCCAGGCCATTCTCCTGTGCCAGCCATGTCTCAGTTCCAGTTCATGTCTCCAGTGTAGGCCTTGCTTCCATTTCCAGCCTTGTCTCCAGTTTCAGTCCTGCCTAACTACTATACGATACTAAATAATGTGCAAACTTTATTGAATCATATCACAATCCTCATTCTATCTAGACATAAAAGCTCTCTAATGCCGGTATATAAAAGTTATTAAATAAATAAAATATATCACACATTCATACACCTTCACACCATACTAAAAACATTTAAAACATATATCTGATAAACATAGTGACCCTTAATACACTTTACCATCAATTTTATATCAATGCACTATAAACATGAAATCACATGAAAATAACAATAAATTGTTTATTCAATTTTACAAATCTCTTGTTATTATGAGGCGAGCAGTGGATAACCACCACTGCTCGCCTCAATTGGGTCATAATCCACTATCCATTGTTTCTCAGATGTTTTTTTAAACCATTAATTATTTCCTTAACACTGTGAACGCCACCTCTTATTCGCCACAGTGTAAACACACTCAGCTGAGAAACAATGGATAGTGGATTATGACCCAATTGAGGCGAGCAGTGGTGGTTATCCACTGCATTAAGGAAATAATAACAAGAGATTTGTAAAACTGAATAAACAATTTATTGTTATATTCATGTGATTTCATGTTTATAGTGCATTGATATAAAATTGATGGTAAAGTGTATTATGGGTCACGATGTTTATCAGATATATGTTTTAAATGTTTTTAGTATGGTGTGAATGTGTATGAATGTGTGATATAGAGAGCTTTTATTGTCTAGATAGAATGAGGATTGTGATATGATTCAATAAAGTTTGCACATTATTTAGTACTGTTTAAATATTCTCTGGGTATAGTATTATTTAGGTGTGAGGGGATATTTTGAGAAATTACCCTGTGTATTATATACCTTTAACTACTATACGAAGCAGAAAGCCTGTGAGGGAGTCAGTTGGACCGTTAGATGATCAAGGGGTTAAAGGGGCACTTAGAGAAGATAAGGCTATCGCGGAAAGATTAAATTATTTCTTTGCTTCGGTGTTTACTGAAGAGGATGTTGGGGAGGTACCGGAGAAGGTTTTCATGGGTAATGATTCAGATGGACTGAACCAAATCACAGTGAATCTAGAAGATGTGGTAGGCCTGATTGACAAACTGAAGAGTATTAAATCACCTGGACCGAATGGTATACACCCCAGAGTTCTGAAGGAACAAAAAAATGAAATTTCAGACCTATTTGTAAAAATTTGTAACCTATCATTAAAATCATCCATTGTACCTGAAGACTGGAGGATAGCTAATGTAACGTCAATATTTAAAAAGGGCTCCAGGGGCAATCCGGGAAACTACAGACCGGTTAGCCTGACTTCAGTGCCAGGAAAAATAGTGGAAAGTGTTCTAAATATCAAAATCACAGAACATATAGAAAGACATGGTTTAATGGAACAAGGTCAGCATGGCTTTACCCAAGGCAAGCCTTGCCTCACAAACCTGCTTCACTTTTTTGAAGGAGTTAATAAACATGTGGATAAAGGTGAACCAGTAGATGGATTTTCAGAAGATGTTTGATGAAGTTCCTCATGAGAGGCTTCTAGGAAAAGTAAAAAGTCATGGGATAGGTGGTGATGTCCTTTCGTGGATTACAAACTGGCTAAAAGACAGGAAACAGAGAGTAGGATTAAATGGACAATGTTTTCAGTGGAAGGTAGTGGGTAGTGGAGTGCATCAGGGATCTGTATTGGGACCCTTACTTTTCAATATATTTATAAATTATCTGGAAAGAAATATGACGAGTGAGGTAATCAAATTTTCAGATGATACAAAATTGTTGAGAGTAGTTACATGACAAGCAGATTGTGATAAATTGCAGGAAGACCTTGTGAAACTGGAAAATTGAGCATCAAAATGGCAGATGAAATTTAATGTGGATAAGTGCAAGGTGATGCATATAGGGAAAAATAACCCATGCTATAGTGTTGTGGCGTCTCAGTTTAGTGGACCCTTGGGCCGACCTGTCAGAAACTGGGAGAAGGTATTCAGTGTCTCTAGTAATCTACAGGTCGGGAGGCAGATGTCAGGCAGGACATGGATGGTGCTCTTCACCCTGGAAGCTGGTGCTCCCCCAGGAGGAGCCCAGCTGCTGGGACTTAGGTGAGGTTTCACCCCTAGAAGCTGAAGCCCCCCCAGGAGGAGCCCGTAGGGGCCCAGCCGCTGGGACTTAGGCGAGTAGACTGGAGAACTGGACGGGAACTGGAACCAGACAAGAACAGCGAGCGACGCTGTAGCAAGGGATGGGAAATGGAACCAGGCAGGAACTGTAGCAAGACTCGGGTACTGGAACCAGGCAGGAACTGTAGCAAGCAAGCAGGATCCAGGCAGGTACTGTAGCAAGCAGGCAGGACCTAGGCAGGTACTGTAGCAAGCAGCAGGAATGGAGCGAGTTCCAAAGTGACCCACTCCGGGGCACGGAGCAACTGGGAACCGGATGGTAACCCC
Organism: Rhinatrema bivittatum; assembly: GCF_901001135.1. Lineage (NCBI taxonomy): Eukaryota > Metazoa > Chordata > Amphibia > Gymnophiona > Rhinatrematidae > Rhinatrema > Rhinatrema bivittatum. The sequence continues at coordinate 122,512,177 of NC_042622.1, read as the reverse complement.
GTTGCAAGGCAAGGACTGAAGGTCCGCGGCCGGCTTATCAAGGCCACGGCGTCTGATGTCAGGAATTGGGCGGAGTCACCACTGGCGGGAAACGGCCTTGATAAGTGCCCAAGTAGCGCGCGTGCACGCCTAGAGGCAGGGCGTCCACGGGAGGCTTCCTGGTGGCATGGTCCCCACGGCTGCAAACCACACCAGCAGAAGCGGGAACAGGTCCAGGAAAACGAAGGTAAGGGTCAGGTTGCGGTGCTCGCGGCCAGAACCGTAACAATAGTTATACAATGTTAGGTTACATATTAGGTGCTATTTCCCAAGAAAGAGATCTAGGCGTCATAATGGATAACACATTGAAATTGTCAGTTCAGTGTGCTACGGCAGTCAAAAAAGCAAACAGAATGTTGGGAATTATTAGAAAGGGAATGGTGAATAAAACGGAAAAGGTCATAATGCCTTTGTATCGCTCCATGGTGATACCACACCTTGAATACAATTCTGGTCGCTGCATCTCAAAAAAGATATAGTTGCGATGGAGAAGGTACAGAGAAGGGGGACCAAAATGATAAGGGGAATGGAACAGCTTCCCTATGAGGAAAGACTAAAGAGGTTAGGACTTTTCAGCTTGGAGAAGAGACTGCTGAGGTGGGATATGATAGAGGTGTTTAAAATCATGAGAGGTCTAGAACAGGTAGATGTGAATTGGTTATTTACTCTTTCAGATAATAGAAAGACTAGGGGGCACTCCATGAAGTTAACATGGGGTACATTTAAAACTAATCGGAGAAAGTTCTTTTTCACTCAACGCACAATTAAACTCTGGAATTTGTTGCCAGAGGATGTGGTTAGTGCAGTTAGTGTAGCTGTGTTTAAAAAAGGATTGGATAAGTTCTTGGAGAAGTCCATTGCATGCTATTAATTAAGTTGACTTAGAAAATAGCCACTGCTATTACTAGCAATAGTAACATGGAATAGACTTAGTTTTTTGGTACTTGCCAGGTTCTTATGGCCTGGATTGGCCAGTGTTGGAAACAGGATGCTGGGCTTGATGGACCCTTGGTCTGACCCAGAATGCATGTTCTTATGTTCTTATCATGGAAGTCCTGCTGGCCCCCAGAACCTGCAGGCTCAACCCAAGGGGGAGGGGGCTGGTCAGGCAGAAGACCTTGTTTTGCTCTGCCCTGAAGTTCTGTACTGCTTCTGTTGGGGGAATCCCTGACTCCAGCCTGCCTGATCATGACAGTAATAAGAATATAATGTGTGTTATACAGCATTTAATGTGTGATAAACGCTGTTTATCATGCAATATAGACATATCATGGCAATATAGCCCAATATTTGTGATATCATGTGATCTTTTGGCCTGATATCCACCCCTATTACAACGAGTCGCTTTACATGAGCTTTGCATGTATTAATTTTGCAAATTCATGCAAAGCAGCTCTTGCATAGTCAAATCTACGCAAATAATGCGGCTGACTTAGAAAAATTAGGCCCTAGTAGTCTAAGGTGGCCGCCTATCCACTCTTATTATTAAATCCACCTTTATAATATTAGTTAATTATTTTTGCTAAAGACCAAAATGGTAAAAGACACTTATCATTTCTGTTTCTTTCCACATATGGCACTGGTACACAGCCCACACAGCGCGTGTTTCATAAACCTTCTTCAGGGGCCTTAATAACAATGTGTTTACATTGTGATTTAAACTGCAAAATGTTTCCTCCTATTTCAAAACAGTGGCTATAGCGTTTCCAATACACAAAATGAAACAGGAAATATCATTGATGTTTTCATGCCCATTTAAAATGAGAGCACATCCCTAACAGAGAAGGGCAACAGTCAGCTATTGCTCCAAAATGCTTTCTATTCGCTTCTGGAAACGCTATGGCCACTGTTTTGAAATAGGAGGAAACATTTTGCAGTTTAAGACACAATAATGTAAACACTTTGGGATAGATTTTCAAAGGGTTACGCGCGTAAGATACACGCGTAACCCCCGAAAACCTACCCCTGTGCGCACCGAGCCTATTTTGCATAGGCTCAACGGCGTGCGCAAGCCCTGGGATGTGCGTATGTCCCGGGGCTTTCCAAAATGGGTGGTCCGGGGGCGGGGGCAGAGGCGTGCTGGCGGTCCGGGGCGTGGCTCTGTTCAGGGGCAGTCCTGAATCCTCCGGCACAGCGGCCTGTGGCGGGAGATGGCACGCTGGCAGCTGGCCGGCCCACGCAAGTTACGCCTGCCTCGGGCAGGAGCATTTTTTTTTATCTTGTAACAAACACTGATAAATAATTCCTGGGCAAAATAAAATAAAAACTGACAATGAAGATCCCTAGTCTTTCTATCTGAAAAGACTCACATAAACACACACATATACACCCACTCACATACACACACAAATAAAATAAAAACTAAATATCATTTATGTCATTCATATCATTTTTTCACACTATTTGCAAAATTGCACGTGTTAAAAAAAGTGTGCATTGTTTAAAATAATGCACATCTTAAAAAATAGAATGCACTATAAATGAAACTAACAAAATAATATACTGTTCAAAACAAAATACACAAAATAATGGAAAATAAAATGAAAAACAAAACAAAATGAACATTTTTCCTTGCACACCTCTATTCTGTATCAGCTTCTGGCTTGATAATCTCCCTTGTGACCAGGCAAGAGATATGGAGATCCTGATTATAGTCAGTAAAGGGCTTTCTTGAGATAAAGCCAATATAAATATATCACCATGCACCTTGTAGCCACAACTCGAGTGTGTGTTTCTTTACATCAGTTTTAAGATACCTTAGTAAGTACCAGAAGTTACTACTCCATAATCTGTATAATTATCACATACACTCTCTGCCCATCCTGTATTTAAGATCTTATTTTTGTTATTAATTAATCCTTCTTGCTTTCAGTGAGCAGATGAGAACACTGAGTTATATTTAACTGCTTCAAGGTTTCAAATGTTCATCCCAAACAATTTAGGGGTTTTAATTTAGATCACAGTAGAAAAAAACAAATTCAAGAAAAATTTGTGATAGAACAAAATGTAAAATTGGGGGCTTAGGAAAAATTGTTCTAGTATACATGGATTCCAGAAGAATGATTTTACCCAGAGACACACAATGGGAGTAAACCTTAAGGGAAACATATGGAATGGTCACCCTATATAACACCATTCTTTCATTCACAGCCTTCCGTTCTGTATGTTTCTTCTCTTCCTCTTATTTTCTCTCTATCATATTCTGCTCTCTCCCAACAATTCTCCTTCCTTGTAGCTCTCTGTCACTTCTTCTTATTGTCTTATTACTTACTACTGTATCTTGCATGCAAATCTGTTTTGATCCACTGTTTACACAGTAGCATATTCCTCATTTTGTGTGAGTTTCTGCAACACTGAGCACCTCTTCAAAATAATCTCTGAAATTCTAATAAAAAGTAAATTGCGAGCCAACCCCATGGCTCAGTGACCACGGATTCCCAAACCCAAGTTCTGTTCTTAGGTATCTCTTCTGCTTCTGGCAGTGAGCAACATGGAATGGGCTTTCTTATTAGAATCTGGCAGGTACTTCCAAGTGGCCTGGATGGGCCACTGTTGAAGATAAGATGCTGGGTTACTAGTGTGGACCCTTGGGCCAAGACGAGGTTGACTTCATCGGCTGGCAGAGTTGGCTGGTGCAGAGACTCAACAGGACCTTCACCAATGCCAGCTCTCGTTCCCCTCAGGTTGAGCCCTTGGGTCCCAGGGCTGGCTGGATTTAGGTGCAGGTCTCCGAAAGCGAAGGATCCCACAAAGGACAGTAGGCACAAGCAGAGTCAAGGCATTCCTAGGGTCAAGGCAGGCAGTCAACAGCGAAGTCTGGAAGACATACCAAGAGTCGAGGCAGGCGGCGATCCAGCGAAGTCCAGAAGGCATACCAAGAGTCAAGGCAGGTGGCGATCCAGCGAAAGCCAAGAACGGTCCGAGGTCAAGGCCAAAGAAGCAATCCAGAGGAAGACAAGGCGAAGATCATGGAGTCAGGCAACTAGCTACTCACAAGGAGCTCAACCCGTTGCTGAGGCAAGGACTGAAGGCAGGGATTGGCTTAAATAGTCCTGAAGCGCTGACATCATCGGTGAGGGTCGCGGGAATTTTCCCACAGCGGGCCCTTTAAATACTGCAGAGAGGCGTCATGCGTGTGCCTAAGGAAGTGCTGGCGGGAGCCAGAGATCAGCAGCTTGGGTGGCAGCTCCGGGCTGCAAAGAGGAAGCGCAGCATTGGCAGCAGATCCCTGCCACTGTGAGAGAGGTCAGGGTTGGTCTAGTCATGGTGGGGCAGCGCCAGGTGAGTGAGGCTAGCCCTGGAGCTCTGCGGCCGGCGAGCACAACATGCTGTTCTGGACCATTTGTCTGATCCAGCTCAACGCATTTTCTGTACTTATGTTCTTCAGGCCAGAAGGAGCTGGGGATACCATGAGAGGCAGTGTTCCCAGCTACCCGGATGGGGGTGGAAAGGGAGAGGAGAATTGGTATGCTGAGATTTCCAGGCAGCTATCACACCTAGTAGTTAGTCTCAGTGTTCAAAAGAATTGTGTACTGGAGGAAGCCTTAGTCTGTGGCCCCTGGCTGAGGTCTATCATTGTAATGGCTGACCTACACTGCAAAGGGAGAGGGCTGAAAAGAAAAAAGAAAACCTAATAACAAAAAGCCAAAGTGATGTGCTATTATAGTAAATAACCCATGACCTTTAGCAAACCTTCAACATACTTATTCACTGATGAGTAGGACTGGTAGATTGTCAGTCAGAAAGTTATAATTTCATAGTTTAATATGGGCTAATTCTGTTGCTAATGAGAGTAATATTATTGAAGTGTATGGAAACAAATGGTGTAGAGAAGAGGGTAATTGCCTTAGAATGAGGATGTCACTCTTAGGAAGAGTATGAGTAGGAAGGGCTGTGTATGATGCATAACAACCCTTGCTGATAGAGCTCTAGAATATTTCTGTGTTGTAAAATGACTGTGACATTATCTGGATTATTTTTTCACGTAATGCTAAACTCGCTTATTTAGTGATGACTGATTTTATAGCTTTTTTCATTAGTGGTAACAGAGCACTTCTGATAGTTATGAGGTTGCTGACTCTGGAGGTGAATAATATGGAGGAAGAAGATGAGTGTCACCCTGTGGGAGGTGATATACTGCTGACAGAATATCAAAGAACAAGTTTAAAAATCTCTTCCTGTTTGTACTTGGGTGCTGTCGCTTTGATGCTGCCACCAATGTGAACTCATGCTATAGATACAGTATTTGCAAAATTTCAAAACACAACACAAGAAATTTCATAATTTGTTAGGGAAAACTAGGAGCAAAATATAAAAGAAAACCCCAAATAGAGTCCCTATGACCAAATATTCCAAAATAAATATTCAATTCAAACATATTGAACTTATTCATATATTATTTATTTATTTAGTTAGTTAGTTAGTTAGTTAAAATCTTTTATTTCTCAGCTTTCTAGTATCTGTCCAGAATGGATCACAATAATATAATGACAGTCTACTAGAAGAAGAGGAGGATCCATAGAAGAAAAATAAGAAGAAAAAAGAGAAAGACATTCATTTTTAGCTGCCAGTCAGCTAGCAAAAGCCTAGATTTTTCATTCCATTATAAATATAGCGGAATGAAGAGCCGCGGCCAAAAAAGGGGTGGGAGAGCGATAGTATGCACCTGGATGCATTGCAGCAGAGCATTTTCCCTCACCGTGGTTGCAGCCGTGGTGCACACTATTGCCCCTGCAAAAGATGTAGTTATTTCCGGCGCTACTGCCAATGATAATGTGTAAAACATTATCGCCCGCAGCACAACCGGGCCCAAAATTTTTTATAGCCCGCCCAAACCTCTCCCCTTTCCCTCATTTAAATGTTGTCATCACAATGCGGTCATTATCGCGTGCATTAGGGCGTTATCGCACACGATAAGGCCCTAACGCACAAGATAACAGCCCATCACATTTTGAAAAATGACCCTGAAAGTTAGCTGGAAAAACTTATCTGGCTAACTTTAGGGTTGTTTATTGGCAGTCCTAGAGTTAGCTGGCCAACACTGAAAATTGGCGTTTATCTGGCTTACCTGGCCAAATTGCCAACTCTGCCCTGGAACTTCCCGGCACACCCCTAATTTAGCTAGATAAATAGTTATCCGGCTATCTCGGAACCGGAAAAATGTTTCTGAATATAGATCTCAAAATGCCTGTTTTAACTTCAGTAAAGCCATTAAAGTAACATCTAAGTATATGCAAATTATGACCTATATCTCAAGATGATGCATTATATACCCAGATCAAATTGGATTCCCATACAGAAGCCTGTAGAGGACTGCACAGAACACTTCCTGGATTTTGCTATTCAGAAAAACCATTAATTGATGAGGATCACATGCTCTACAAGTATGTAACAGGTTCTTTTGAGTTTTACTAAACATTTGCAGTGTCCCAGAAGCACACCTCAGGGCATTTTTCTAAATATGTCCTGTGCCGCTATTATGTAGCTCCTCAAAAGTCTTGAAAACCACTCAGTTGAAACCTAGAAAAGGCACATCCCTACTGCAGAAAAAAACTATTTTAGAGTCCAATCCCTTTCGAACTGTAAAACAAAAATAACAAGACTAGCCCTGGTACTTTTTTTTTTTTCCTGTGGTGTTACATTGGTAAATGATTGAACTTGGCTATCAGAAGCATACCTTCCTCAAGCTTCTTTAGAACCTCATGAAGATGTCTTCAACAAACCCAGAGGATTCACATTACTTTTTCTAGGAAAATTAATGAAATGCAAATTGCTCTTTCATACAGCACACTCCAGAATTTCCAGTTTCTTAGGAAGGACACCTTCATCCTTAAACAAAGGGGACTAGGAGGAAACCTACCCATGCACATTTCTCACACTATCAGAATTCACCTTCATTTTTACCTTATTCAAATGGGCTTTGGACTCCAAAACCTTGAAAAATGTTTTACTCTCTGTGTTGTGATGACCGTTCAATAAAATGACTTTTCTAGCCTGAGTCACAGAAACATGGATAAAGTGGTATGCTTATTAAGGACATTGGGCCATTTCAATTAGGGAAAACAGGGACCATGTTTCATGCATACAAAATCAGATGTTTGGATTTTTTTAAAGCTTTTTTGGCCACATATGGGACAAGCAAAGGTACTGAGTGAAGAATGGGGTGACCCCTGGTGTCAAGGGCATGATGTCTTTATCCAACTTCAAGAGGTCTTCAGAACTGCAATGACATGGTCTATGAAAACTAAACTAGTTTTGTATCCCCTCCCTATTTACAGCATAATACCACCAGCTTGATTCCTTTTCTTTCTGTCGACTGAAGCACTGAGGCCTATCTTTAGTTTAAAAAAAAAGTCTTTTAGAGTTAGAATTATAAGTCTAAGTTAGGTTTGTCACAGGACTGCAATAACAGCAATTAAAATAATGGCAAAGACATCACTCTTTGCAGCTTTAAGTGTGTTGCTAGGCAACAGGCTGGAAAATGGGCCGAAGCTGACATTCGGGTTTGTCAGCGAGGAGAGAAGGAGGCTTGAGAAGCACTTATGCTGCAATCTTTCCGGTGTTCTTTTTCTCTAGTTTTCTTACTCCCTCCCTTGCGCTCTCTCTCTCCCCCCTCCCTCCTGTCCTCATCTTTCTTTCTTTCTCTCTCTTAGTCCTCTGCCCTCTTTGGAAATTAGAAGCCATGAGCTACCTTTGAAATTGCTTGGAGAACAGGAGGTCCCTCTCTCTGACTCATGGTCAGTGCTGTTTTTGAAAACTTCTGGCACTGGCCTGTGGTCTCTTTTTTGGTTAATGTTAGGCACCTGCCTTTAGTTTCCTTTCTGACAACTTGGCTCTGGAGTCTAGCCTATCAACTCTTTATTGACCTCTTATCGGAAGAAGATACCCTCTTTATGCTCTCAATGCCTTATGTTTGGCTTCTGCGCCTACCTTGACCTTTCTATGGGCGGTGACTTGTACAATATCTTTGGGAGATTTGGGACGAAGAGAAACCTAAATGAATCTTATTATCATGAATACCTAAGAGGTATCGGTAGGTATTGCACCAAGACCATTCTAAGGCTCACAGCTATGATATAATAACTGCATCTTGGCTTTGTGGCTCCTTTAACTTCTGACCAGTCACTAGTGCTTCTATTTCCCATGTTTTAGCCTAATGAACAGTTGCCACCCTTGACTATTTTCCATATACTACTGGAATCTCCATCATTAAAGGTTTTAAAGATGTGTCTGGGATGATTTAGGTTTTAGGAATAGTAGATTTTTCTTGAAGGCAGGGAACAGATCTCATGAAATCAGAGGTCTCCTTCAGTCCTTCCTTTTTATAATTCTATGAGTTATATCATACAAACAAACTATGCAAGAAACGCACACACACACACACACACACACACACATATATATATATATATACCTATGAAGATAGGAAGAAAGGGGAGTACATTCTTTACATTCAGGCCGATACAGTACAGTGGTTGGACGTGCATTTTCCCTTACCCCTTATTCAGTAAGGGGCGGAAAACGCGTGTCCAACCCGCCGAACCTAATAGCGCCCTCAACAAGCAAATGCATGTTGATGGCCCTATAGGTATTCGCGCGCGATTCAGAAAGTAAGATGTGCAGCCAAGTCGCACATTTTACTTTCAGAAATTAGCGCCTACCCAAAGGTAGGCGCTAATTTCTTCCGGCACCGGGAAAGTGCACAGAAAAGCAGTAAAAATTGCTTTTCTGTGCACCCTCCGACTTAATATCATGGTGATATTAAGTCGGAGGTCCAGAAGAGTAAAAAACGTAAAACAAAAAAAAAATTTGAATTTGAATTTGGCCCGCGGTTGTCGGGCTGAAAACCGGATGATCAATTTTGCCGGTGTCCGGTTTCCGAGCCCGTGGCTGTCAGCGGGCTCGAGAACCGACGCCGGCAAAATTGAGCGTCGGCTGTCAAACCCGCTGACAGCCGCCGCTCCTGTCAAAAAGGAGGCGCTAGGGACGCGCTAGTGTCCCTAGCGCCTCCTTTTGCCCGTTTTTACCGCTGGGCCTAATTTAAATATTGAATCACGCGCACCGGCGAGTGCGTTTGCCCGCTCTCCCGCGGACTTTACTGTATCGGCCTGATAGTTAGTTAGTTGGAAGGAAAACCAGAGGTCTGTTGAGCCCAGCCTGACTTCTGATTGCCTAACAGCTCTCTCTACATGGCAATCCCTGGGAAGGCAACAGAAAGAAATACCAAAACACACTGCCAGTTCTGCAGCAGGGTTTTAAAACGTTGTGCTTGATGATACATTTGCCACTTTGTTTTTATACCACAGAAGCTGGCAGTTCTTTAATGACCAGAGAAATGTTGTTACACCTCTTTCTTTGCTGCCTTGTCTTCACTGGGGAGAGTGGCGGCCTCCGCCAGCTATGGCCGACCTGCCTGGCATTCCTGGGACAGCATGGGCGCTGCCAACCACCATCTTGCCTTCAGGATCACTTAGGCACGCACGCGCGCACGGGCCAGTCTTGTTCATGTCATGGCAGGAACCTCGAGGGCATCCCCTCCGGATGACGTCTTCATTCTGCTGTACTTAAGCTGGCTGGCCCTGCCTATTGACGCGTTATCAAGGAGTTCCCTCGTTGTTGAATCTGCTTCACTCTTACGGACTTCCTGTTCCAGTCACTGCACTTCTGCGTGGGCCGCTCTGGGTACCCGCTCCTCGGGGGCCCTTCCTCATCTCTGGCTATCTGCTCCTTGGAGGGCCTTCTGCCTTGGACTGCAGGACCTCTCCTGGAACTACCATTCTCTGAGTACCTTAACTCCACGGACCACTACTGTACCAGCCTCATTGTGGGATCCTCTCCGGTGTACTCCGTGCCTCGAGCCACTGCCGTGTCGTCTCTAACTGAGGAACCATTCCGGTATACCCTGTGCTGCAGGCCATTACCGCATCATCACTACAAGACCCTCACCCGTGTTCCTTTACCTCGGTCCACTACCATACCAACTCTGTGTGAGGAATCCCTCAGTGTACCCTGCGCTGCAAGCCACTACCACATCATCACTACGAAGAGACCACTTCAGCATACCCCGCTCTGTGGGCCACTACCGGATCTTCACGTCTGAAGTATTCCTTCTGGGTATACCCCTCTGCTCAGACTTTGTTACTTTTCCTGCAGCCCCCGTTCCGCGGGCTGTGCCTTTCTCCCTCTCTAATAAAGACTCTATTCCACAGCTGTGTCTGACGTCCGCTGAGACCGCGTCTCCCGACAGTGAGGCTCACACACCTACAAGTCATAACAGACGTAGAGTGGTGTTCATTTATAAGAAGATCCAAGAAACTGTATTAAATGTTCCTTTAAGCAAAATGCTTTTATAGTGGAAATTATGACCGCATGAAGCAACACACTGGTAAAGATGCAGGTAAGTATTTCTTTTGCTTTATTTGTTTTTTTGATCTGGCAGTGTCCTCCTGTGCTTTTGAGATTCCAGAACTGGTATCTGGCACTAAGAGCTTTCATTTGCAACTACCTTGGATTTTTCCTCTGTTTTATATTACCTCCCAACTAACTTTAGGCCAGTCATTGCAATGACTCCCTCTGGAACCCTGCACTCACGGCTCCTAAATCTGGCCACTGTTGCCACTGCACTCCCCAGGCTCTGTGAACATTTCCTCTGCAGCATCTCTAGCCCTGGCTGAACCAGAGAGCAGAAGACCTGAGCCAGAAATGGAACCCAGGTCCCTCTGCAAGAGCCACCAAACTGACCCATTACAAGTAAGTTTAACAGCAAGATGAACTGATATATTCTGGGAATTTGTGACCCACAAAGTTTGTAGAAAACATAACTGAAGATTGAAATTACTGCATAGGTCTGGAAGAAGAGGACAAAAATGAAATCATGAATATTTTACATGTACGTTAAAAAAAAGTAGACCTTTGTTGAAGACAAAAATGGCTTAATTGCAGCAGTATTCCAAAATGAAGTAAACATTGAGGGACAAAGTCTTCAAAGCAATTGTGTTGTGACATTCAAACACTTTAATTTCACTTCTGAAACTCTTGATATATGAAGGTTGTGCATACTTATACATCCCTTCCTGTGGCAATAGTTTCTGCTACAGGAGTGCATCTTTACCGGTGTGTTGCTTCATGTGGTCATAATTTCCACTATAAAAGCATTTTGCTTAAAGGAACATTTAATACAGTCTCTTGGGTGTTCTTATAAATGAACACCACTCTACATCTCTCTGGTCATTAAAGAGCTGCCAGCTTCTGTGGTATAAAAAGAAAGTGGCCAATGTATCATCAGGCACAACGTTTTAAAACACTGCTGCAGAAATGGCAGTGTGTTTTCGTATTTCTGTTTGCCTTCCCAGGGACTGCCATGCAGAGAGAGCTGTTGGGCAATGAGAAGGCAGGCTGGGCTCAACAGACCTCTGGTTTTCTTTCCGACTAATACCTATATGAAAAATAAAAAAAAAATACACCCCTCACCTGTCTATGTAGAACAATTTTTCAATTGATTTTTATCATTTTTATAATTGTTATAGTTTTTATAAGATTATCAAGTAATTTTAACAACTGTATTTACTATACTAATATCTTCAAAGCCAGAAGTCAGTATACAGTCCATAACACGAACAAAGAGATGTGAATAAAAAGGTATGAAACTATTGAATTAAGGGGGAGAAAAACCTCTGACAGCGCACACGACTGAATGTCAAACAACGACAATTTCTAATGGTGCAAAAAGCCATTTGGCTGCCATCATTGGAAAAAAACCCTTTTTTTTAACATCGATTTAATGTTCAGCTTCACAATCCCAAATACTTCTCTTTTGTATAGTTTTAAAGATCAAATTAATTTAAGCTCGATACTTCTCTTTATATACAGGCCTGTATACTCTTCCTTACAGAATGGAATGCCCTGAAGCAGCAGCTCAAGCCGCGAAACATGGCCATGTCGGCGTTAGTGTTTTGTTTCTAGAAGAGTATACAGGCCTGTATATAAAGAGAAGTATCGAGCTTAAATGAATTTGATCTTTAGAACTATACAAAAGAGAAGTGTTTGGGACTGTGAAGGTGAACATTAAATGGATGTTAAAAAAAAGTTTTTTTTTCAATGATGGCAGCCAAAAAGGCTTTTTTGCGCCGTTAGAAATTGCTGTTGTATGACATTCAGTCGTGTGCGCTGTCTGAGATTTTTTTTTCCACTTAATTCAATAGTTTAATACCTTTTGATTCACATCTCTTTCGTCATGATATGGACTGTATACTGGACATCTGGCTTTGAAGATGTTAGTATGGTAAATACAGTTATAAAAATTACTTGATAATCTTATAAAAACTATAACAATTATAAAAATCAATTGAAAAGTAGTACTGCATAGACAGGTGAGGGGTGTATATTTTTTTCATATAGGTATTGGTTTGCTATACCTTTGAGCCTTTGTGTATTGGTACATTTCTTTCAGACTAACCTACTGTGTAAAGAATGTGCTCCCCTTTCTTCCTCATGTTTTTCCCTAACTTTTTCCTTGGCTGAGAGTAAAGGGGAATGGGAATCTGCAGTCATATTCTAAGATGGCAATGAATTGCAATGGACATCTTTCTTTTTTCCAACTACTTGAATCAGTAGAAAAGCCATCGTTTCCTAGAAGGAATCCAACTGACAGATCAATTCAGAATTTCCCAAACCAGTCTTGGAGGCATGCCTAGTTGCTTTGGTTTTCAGAACAGCCACAATGAATATGCATGGAACTGATTTGCATATAGTGGAGACCCAGAGTATGTAAATCTCTCTCATGCATATTCATTACAGATATCATGAAAACCAGATCAGCTGTGTGCCTCTAGGAGAGGGTTAGAAAAACATTGGATCAATTGATATACTTAAATATCAATTGAAGTGATTCATGGCTCTGTTACTTCCTCATTTGGTATTATTCCTGGAACTACCCGCTTTTTGTGTCCTAATATCTTTACATTGTTTTGCTGTCATACTTTAGAATACAAGGTGTACATCTGCTTCTTTTATTACTGCCATGCCTGCTGTTTTTACAAATTTCCTCCCCTGACCTCACTCTTCAGCTGTTGATGCTATATTTCTGAGTACTTATTAATGCGATACCTGCAGGAAGTTCCAATGAGTGTCAGCCCTCCACAAACCGTGATTTACTTAGATTCATAATGGTGTGAATGAATGGTAAGTAGGAAGTGCTTTTAAAATCTTTAAACGCTAATATCTCCTCTGGGGTAAAATAAAAATCAGTGTAAAAAATGAAGAATCAAGATACTTTTGTTTAATTGCCTACTGAATGATCTGAAAAAAACAAGCACCACTGCTTTGATCCTAATCATAGTTATGAGACTGATATTTTAAAACCATTTACAAATAGTGATTAAAAGGAGCCTGAGACCCTTCACACAAAGATTGCTATTATAGTACTTAAGATGCAAAAAGCTCAGACTTGGAAGAAAAATCAACATTCTCGAAATCTTCCAATTTGCACAGTCTAGACAACACCATGTAATAAATGAAGACAAGGCCACTCACAGAGGGACTGTTCACAAGGAATTAAGAATAGAATCAGTTGGTTGAAAGCTCAATGAAGCTTTAGCTGCCAGAAGATGAGGGTAGATATCTCAAAGGTTGATTTTTGTGGATCTACTGTGCCATGGGAACTGTTCTAGAGAATTTCCCTGAGGAGGAAGATTGGGTATGTAGTTATGTGGTTTGTCTTGTGGATATTAACTAAAGCTTTTAGCAGGAAATGTGTAAGGGCTGCCATATTTACAGTCATCTCTGTACTTCTTAAAATAAGAAACTTAGGCCTGGATTCACCGTTCTTTAGCAGAATGGTGAATCCTACGAAAATGGGGGGCGGGGGGGGCAAAGGGGGGCGGGCCTGCGAAACCCCACAGCCTTCACTCCACTGCGGTGTACCTGCTGCCGGCTTTTGCACTGAATAGCAACACCATAAAAGGTGTAGTTATTCGGTGCGCTACTGCCGACGATAATGTTAGTAACATTATTGCCAGCAGCGAAAACACCACCGACTCTGCCCCTCCCCGCCCTGACTCCTCCCCTCCTCCTAATTTGCATCATATTGCATGCGAAAAGGCCCTTTTCGCATGCGATAAGGGTTTAGAAAATAACACCCTTAGTCTTGTCAAAACTGAGTCAAATAGTTACCCACCTAGAATGTGTGATAGAGTGGGATATCATTTTTTAAAATAAATAAATAAGTCCATCTTGTCAACTATACTGTTTCTAATAGCAACAGGCAGCAGTGGGAGTTTATAAGAAATAGAGAATGTGTAAAGCTAATCCACTGCTGCCATGACCTTCCAGTCATGATCTAGGGATGCATTGAATCTGTGTTGTCATCCTTGACCATTATGTTAAATCACACATGACTGATCTATTTTCCATAAATGTGTCCAGTCCCTTTTTAAACCCACTTACACTTTTTGAATCTACGTTGTCCTGTAGCAATGAGTTCTATAGGTTGACTATGTGTTCCACAAAAAATAAACTCATCATAGTAACATAGTAAATAATGTAAGATAAAGATCAATTTGCACATTCAGTTTGCCCAGATTTTGTGATCTATACTGCTAAGCATATATCCTAGATGACAGCAACAGAAGCTTCAATGCAACCAAGTCAGTTTTTGTTGTCTTCCTCTTTGGTTCTGTACCATCCTGGGTAGATGACCATACAAGTTCCATACTTCATCCAACACCTTCCAGCCATCCCATTCAATGCCTTACCACAGTTCATCAAGCTTTGCAATAATCTAAACAGCTACTGAAATTAATGAAGTTGTAGCCCAAACATCTGGCCAACTAGGTATCTTGGCTTTGCTGGATAGTACCAAGCCACCATCAACTGAACCTGGTTGATTTCTACTGACCTAGTGACCTCAATCTGATTGATTTCTGGGGAGTTGTAGCTTGGTGGTTGTAATCTGGTTAACCCATGTTCTACATGGTCAATAGGTCTTGTTTCTTTTATCTGTTCCTTGTTTTCTTATTATCACCTTGTTAGATGATACCCAGCCAACTGCAACTCATTGACATCGACCCAGTTGTGTTTTTGGGAACTACAGTCTGCTGATTACAACTCCACTAGCTTGTGACCTAAAGTATGGCTAGGTTCTATTTTCTCATTATTACCTCTGCTGGAAGAGGCAGCTAAATTTTCTAGGAAGCAAGGAATGTTGGGGGAGAGAAAAGGGAAAGTGATGGAGAAAATGAGAGGAAAGAGGGAAGGAAAGAGAAAATGCTGATGCCAATAAGGGGAGAGAGTAGGAAAGGGAAGGTGATGGAAGGGGTGATGGAATGAGAAGGTAGAAGAGAGAAGGTAATAGAGATGATGTCAGGAGGTGGAGGGAAAGAGTAGAAAGGAGATGATGCTAGGAGGGTGGAGGGAGAGAGGAGGGAGGGAAAGGTGATGGTGATGATGCAAGGGGGGAGTATGGAGAGAGAAGGGAAGGTGATAATGAAAGAGGGGGAGGAGGAGAATGTAATAATACCAGGGGGTGAGGGGAGAAAAATGGGAAGAGAAGGTGATAATGCAGGGGATAGAAGGAAGAGTAAAAGGAGGAGAAGGTGATGATTCAAGGGGTAGAAAGGAGAGAAAATAAAGAGAAGGTGAAATTCTGGGGGATAGAAGGAGAGGGATGGGAGGAGAAGGTGATGATACCAGAGGTGGTGGGCGGAGAGGGAAAGTGATGATGCCAAGGATGATGGAGAGAAGATAAAGATTACAATGAAGTGAAGGAAGAGGGAAGAGAGGGGGAAAAGATGGTAATGATGTGAGGGGTGGGAGATGGGTGAGAGAAAAGGTGGAAGAGAAAAGGAGATGAAGTGGGGGGGGAGTGAAGGGAAGGGGATGATGCCAGGGGTTGGGGGAGGAGAAGAAAGAAGAGAGAATGATGATGCCAGGGAAATGGGGGATAGGGAATGTGCTGGTGTGCCCTGATGAAGTAAGCACAATGCCAGGTGTGCCATGACACAAAAAAGGTTGGGCACCACTGAACTAAGATTTCCCATGTGTCTCATGAGGAGGCCCACTACCTTTGTATCTAGCAGCCAATTCATGGACATAGCAAACCCAACTAATTATATTTCTAATGAAACTATTCCTCACTATTACTACTACTTCCTGCCTCTTTATATGTTCTGGGGTCCCCTCCATGATACCATATTATCACCTGTTTTTCTTCATCCCTAATTTGAAGATGTCCTGTAGAATGGAAGGTGAGCTGCTCTACAATACCCCAGAAAGACTTATCTATAAATATATCTGCTCCAGTTCAGTTAACTGGCTTTGTGGGAATGTACTTGATCTCCGTGATCAGGAGTGGTTTATACCTCATGTACATATGCCACCTGTCCACAGAGATAATTTGCATTTACAGTGGCAGGTCCAGAATTATGGGATTCTTTTATAGTCCAACTGCAGGCCATAATATGTACTTCCACATTTCATAATAAGCCCTTCAGCTTTGACGTGAGCAGGTATGCTAAATTGTGCTCTCGAAACCACATAGCAGGATTTATAGTTGTTATATGGAGTGTACTTGATAACTTGTTCTGCTGCAGGCAAATTATGTTTGCTTTATTGTACTTATGCATCTGTTATGTTGATCTTTTATGTTGTTTTTCTGATTGGTCTTATGTGTTTCATCTTGAATCATGGATAAGGTTAATTACCTATACATTTTTTAAATAAATAATTATACATTATGCAGCATACAGGGACAGTAATTTTCAAACTGGTGCATAAGCCTGACATTTCACACATCCCCTAATTAATGCGCACCTCGGGCTTTTAAAATTAACCTTCAGATGAGGTAGGCCTCATTTTGCTCCTCGACTTCTACCTGCACCTTTTTAAACCATAGGGATTTTATGGACTCCCTCTTTCTAGTTATGTTTTCCCTCTAGGACAGGACATGAAAGTTGGTAGAACAATATTCTTTCTCCTAGTTACTCATTGTATGTATAGTTTGGGTGTTTAATTCTAAAAGTATAAATTGAAACCAACTTTCTTAAAACTGAATATAAAGATGCTAGACTGTAAGATACATATTTAGCCAAAAGATTTACTCTCCTCACTCATTGTATAACTTTAATCAAGTCAGTCAGTTTCCCTGTGCACAAATTCAGATTGCAAAACTGTTGGAATATAGATTTTATAGCCTTGTTAATTATAGTAAGAATATAGATTCATTGCATATTTGTCAATATATAAGGTGACTACAGCATAATGCGATTCAACTGGACTACATATTTCTCAACCAACTGAGTCACTAATGAGTGAATTTGGTGATTTTCATTAGTTATAATAGAGTAATTTTGATATTTGCAAGCAATGCTGTTGAAGTCTAGAGAGTAGGTAGGCTGGAGATTGTCTTCCTGTGAAGATGTCAACCTCACAACAGGGAGGAGTTGAGAGGTTCAATTTTAAAGAAAGGTTTTCTGCTTAACTCAATTTAATGCGATATGTCACAGAATACTCGGCAGTCTGTCTTGTTAAATTACCAGTGCATACAGCTACTGTATCTTGTGCAGTGCTGCTTAACCCAAGTTCATATATGAATAATGGGCCTAATTCTCTAAACCATTTCTCATAAAAATAGAACAGAAGAACAGCTTTAGTAAATCAGGCTCTATATTATTAGGTTGAATCTCTATATAGTTATAAACAGCCCAGCCAGAACCCAGTTGCAAACATCTGGAGCTCCAGAATACTGTATGGACTCCAATGTATACCTAAATATTCAGGAAAATGTCTATCCCACTGGTCACCTTTTTAATGAGATTTGACAAGATTTGTTATAGTAATTCTATACAAGGAATTCTGCAGGTGGCCATGTTATATCATGCTGATTTGGAAGCCTACACTGTGATCAAGGAGGGTGCTAGATGCCATTCTAGTCAGAAATGAGCTGCAACTTTCTGTCAGAGTCTCAAATTAATTAGTGAAATGAAACATGACTCATTTATGCATAATTCAGTCCAGAATCCTGTCCGTCTAACTTCTCATGGTTACATGCTCCTTTATTCTCATTACTCCTACTCACTCTCTTGCCAATGTTTGCTTTTCCCTATCAGCAGAAGCTCATTTGAAAGGCTGTGCTTTGGTTTACCCTCGGTTAATTAAGCTGATGGCTCCAAAGGCAATGAGACATTCCCTGAAAGGGTCTTCAAGAGTCCTTGTGTACCCATGAGCTGGAGCAGCCAGTGTGAAGTGAACCACTTCAATACAGAGAACATATGGCACAGTAATGAGTCAGCTGGACCACGTAAAGTGGTGAGAGAGGCAGAGAGAAAATGAGGAAAAGAGAAACAGAGAGGAGAGAATGGAACAGGGTAGGGAAAGCAAGCACATTCGCTTTTATCATCGCTTGATACTATTCAGGACTTTTTAGTTTGCTCCTAAAGTATCGGACTCAGGTTTGATTCAAGAAGTTCCAGTCCCAACCATCATCATCTGCTCTAGACATTATGAGAAATAACCAGAGGCTGTACTGCATACTTTACAGTGCTGTGATCCAGGATACCCAGTATGGATGTGCATTCATTTGAAACGAAACGGGGAATTTTAATGAAATTACCTGTTTAAATGTATTTGTAAAACAAAACAAGAGAACAATGAATGGAATTTTGCATGTTTCATTTTACAAAAAAATAAGACCGCCAGTCTTCCACAACATCCTCTCTCCCCCCCCCCCCCCAAACACTCCTTGGCCCCCTTCACCCCGGACCCTCTTACCCTGTGGTTGAAAATTTGGGACCCTTGTTGGGGTATCTTTTGAAGAATGATGTATAGAGTAGATCTGAAGAATCAAAGGAGGGCAGCTTAATCTGACTAAGAGGTCAAACAGAGGAGCGAGGTACAGAAGAGACTAGAAGAAGTGAAACTATTGAGATTTTTTATATCAACTGAAGGAAAGATCACAGTTGTAATTGTTGAAAAGAGTAGTATATGAATATAAATTTCTGATTCATTTTCCATAGAGTTTGGCATGAAAGAATGGTTTTAGGGTACGTATGTTTGGTGTGAATGGTGTGATTATAAATGATAGCCAGGTGGGCACTATTTTGGTTCAAATGTGAGTAACACATTTGGCATATATGTAAATATTTTTAAGTAATGGTTTCACAATATTTTGTGTTTTGTAGAATGATCCTGTATGATATCTGTGATGTTTTGAGACATATGGTATATGCTTATATGTGATTTGCTAGAGGCTGAAAGGAATCAGTAAGTTCTGATTGGGAAATATTTTTAAAGTATTGGGGATAGACATTGAAAGAAGTGATAAATACTTTTATTGTATACTCTTATTCACCTTACGTTGAATATTTCTTCATCCTCGGTTACACCTGTCCCATCAGAGCTACTATTGGACATGGTGCTGGCACACTAAGAGCGGTGCTATGGTTACCTTTTGCCATACAAACAGGATGATTTCTACAACCATCAGACTTACAAAATAAATGCTGAGCAATGCCCATCTTCTTTCTCTCCATCTGCTGCTTTTCCTTCCTCTTATATGTAGGGACCCAGCTTTTCCTCCCTGCACTGGTGCAGGGCCTTCGTCCTTCTGCCACTGGTCTCCAGAATTCCCCCTCCTATCCTCTTTTCCCCTTTGTTTCCTCTCTCTCATCCCCTAGCCATTTCTACCTCTCCTCCTTCTCCTATTCCCCTCTTTTTCTCACATCACTTTCTCCTTTGTTCTCTCTCTCTCTCTCTCTCTCGCACACTCTCCTCTTCCCCCATCACTTCTCCTAACTTTCTATCTTTGCTGTCTCTCTCTCATCTTCCCCGTTACTTTTTCTGTTCTCCTCTTTCCCCAGTGCTCCCTGACAAGAGCTCATTCCGGCTTCATGAAGGTTTACAATGAAATGAAGATGCCATTTATGGAAAGAGGGTCCAGAGGCAGCTGTGGGGAGGAGCGAGAACAAGGCAAGCCTGGGAGAGGATATTTTTCTTTTTTTTTTGCAGCAACAGCAGGGGTGACAAGGCTTGGCTTTCGTTTTTAAAGTAAAACAAAAGAAAAATGAATGAAATGTTATTCATTTTTCTTTTGCTTAAAAACAAAAACAAAACTGGAAATGTTGTTAAAATTTCCAGTTTTGTTTCAAACAAAAGCAAATGCCTGCCATCCAGTCTAGGCGGGCACCCCAGAGATGTCTGCATGTGTTTCAGTTCCTATATTTGGTAAGTGTGTTAGAAAACTATGTTGAGGAAAAGTACCATAAAATCCCACATTTTACCTCACTTCTCCATTTCTGTGGCTGCCAATGACTCTTAGTTCCCTGATAAAAGAAAGGGATTGGTGTTTGCTGTATTGCTGAAGTATAATGTATGTACACACAGATATGAATGCATAGAAAATAGGTCAGAACATGAAAAATACCTTAATTTAGAGAGAATACCACAAGGCACAGGCCATTAGTAAACTGCAGAAGATTTGCACGAAAATTGCAGTTATTTAATGTAGTGAGAGCATGGATTGCAGACAACTGATGTCTTTTAAATCAATTTATGCTCTTAACAAATCTAGATGTAAACCATTTCTCTCCGTAGGTAGATTAATTTTAAAAACAGAAAGAATTTTTGTCCTACTTTAAACAAATGTCCTGGGAATGTTACTAAAACAGGCAAAATGCTGATTCTATTGCTTCCTAAGTTAATAGATTTTTATCTTGCATGACCAATATAAATAGTGTCATTACCACTAGTTATATTCCACTGTTTACTTAAGGCAGTAGTTCTTTAACCTATCCTTGGGTATCCCAAGCTAGTTGGTGATTTCAGGATATCCACAGTGATAATGTATGAGATATTTTGCATATGGTAGAGGTAGTGCATGTGAACATATTGCATGTATATTCATTTTGGACATCCTGGAAAATCCAATTTACTAGGAATGTCCAAGGCCAGGTTTTTAAATGTACTGGATTACTTTCTTGTTTGATTGGTGTTCGTGCAGTAACTCATTGTTTTATTTTCCCTATAATCTTACACACTTCCAACTCTGCTACTGTTTCTTTGGGTTCATCAATTCACACTTTGGCCCATCCCAAAGAACATTTTAGAAGGTAGTGTGGATTCCTCTATCTTTTCCTTTGAGGCTGATGATGAAATATGTTCAGAGAAATGGATCTTCTCTCTCTCTCAAGCATTTCAAGAGCTAGACACAAGTGATGAGCAGACTGTGTGCATGCAGATCTTTTTCAGACCTAAATGCCAAAGGGCATTTAATCAAGGCAATGAATATTAGGAAGACAGGCGTAAACAATTGGCTCTGGCAAGTTTTATTTACCAATACCAGGAGGAAGTCAGTCTTGGTGAGCCTGACGGGCCTGTGGGCACCACATGCCATCTGGACATTACTTCTCAATGAGTGTAGGCTTCATATGACACCTCCAGAAGTTTGTGGTTGTGGCATGGATACTTGTGGAATTCACCATTGACTTTGGGGGTAAATATTTAATGGGTTTTACATGGATACTCTATGAATTTAAATAATTGACTTTTGTAGTGCAATATATTGCACATTAACATCATTTTAATTCATGAAGCCATTATAGTGATATGCCTTCTGGTTAGCTTTGCCACTGGATATAAATTGGCTTTCATATGCTGATCGCTCCTGACTCTCTTATTTCCCACCCTACTACATACTGATATGCTGATCGCTCCTGACTCTCTTATTTCCCACCCTACTACATATACAAACTGGCACATTTGTTGTTAAAAAGATGACTAGTTATATGTAAACCGACGCGATAAGATTTTTCATGAGCATCGGTATATAAAACTCTTAAATAAATAAATAAATAAATAGAAATTTAATAATAAGGTCAGGATGGTATGAAGAAAATTGGACTTCATCAATTTGTCAAACTTGACATGGATTAGAGGGTAACCCAATTTATAACATACCTCTATATTTTGTATAAGTATATCAAGTTTTGAATAAACTTACATCATTACTGGACCATATAACTATCATATACCATATAAAGATATCTCACACACATGCATTCTAGTTACAAACCTCCTTTACTTGATGAAGTCCACTTTAAAAGCAGATGTAGGTTGGAGTTGTTTAAGGGTCATTGACTTCCTGAATTAGCCAAGCTTCCAGAGACTGATACCAATGCCATGGTGTTAGCTTGGCACAAGTCATTGACCCAGGCTATTAAACAAGTTGTACCCGAAAAGAAAGTTAGAGGTCACAGGATTCAAAACTCCCCTTAGTATACTAGTGAAATAAGAACAGCAAAATGGGAGTTAAGCCATTCAGGCCATAGATGGCGGAAACATTGTACTCTTCTATTAGAGTAGGTGTATAGACTGCTTCTGACAATATATAGGAAGTTAACTGACAATACAAAAAAATCTTATTATTTCAGGATAATTCAATCAATGGAGAACAATGTACAGTAAAACAATTAACTCAAGTGCCTGTACTGTCATATAATAGTATACTGGTTCCAAATTCTGTGACTCCATTACTAGTACATTCCAGAACAAGATTGCATTCATTCCACTGGAGAATTGATATTACCAGCTCCTGAATCTGAATTGTTTTAAGGGCATTGGGAAGCATCTGAATCGGCCACTAGAGATGAAATACTGAATTGTATTTTAGCCATGAACAGGTTCACTAAATGCATGTCCTATAGCGAACATGAAGTGTTTTGGGAGGACATTGTAATGGATATCCATATAATTGTTATTCCTTGTTAAGTGAGGGCTACTTACCAATTCAGCTGAAAACTGGCTGAAGTTCGGCCAATTTTAAAGAATCAGAAATTAAATCCTAATGTTTATGCAAATTATTGGCCCATCTCCTCTTTACTATTTTTGGCAAAGGTAATGAAAAAAGAATGTGCAAAAGCAGTTACAAGATGTTTTGGACAATAATGATATTTTGGATCTATTCCAGTTCAGTTTCAAACCAGTCCATGGTACAGAAACTCTTTTGTGATCAAGCTGTGACATCTTTTGACAATATTTTGACTTACATAAGGGCTGATACAGAAAGAAGCGTGAGAGAGCCGGCGAGTGCCAGCTCTCCCGACGCGCACACAGGCCAGTGCCCTGGGCGCGTGATTTAGTATCGGCCCGCATGCAAATGAGGGCCCGTGGTAAAAGGAGGTGCTAGGGACACTAGCACGTCCCTAGCGCCTCCTTTTTGACAGAAGTGGTGGCTGTCAGCGGGTTCGGAAAACGGACGCCGGCAAAATTCCCAGTTGAGAAATATTGGGGACATGTTTTACTCTGAGCTCTGTTTGCATTTGCAGGTAAAGGCTGTCACTAGAAATGCCCTATACAGATTGTGGATGGAGAAGATTAAAACCTTAGTTACCTTTCACAGATTTTCATATTGTGCTGCAATTGCTTGTACTTTCAGGTCTTGATTATTGTAATGCATTATATATGGGCCTATCACCTCGTCCATGCATGCTCTGCAAGTAGTGCAGAATTCTGTGGTGAAGGTTCTAAATGGCACTTAGCTTAAGGAGCATATATCCCTAATAGTGCAGTCTATTCATTGGGTAGCTATAGCATCCCAGATTAAATTCAAAATCTTAACTTTAGCACATAGAGCTCTGGGAAATAAAACCTCACTATCGGGCCGATACAGTAAAATGCGTGGGAGAGCCGGTGCTCCGAGGCGAGAGCCTGCTCTCCTGACGCGCACCCAGGCCATGCTCCTGGGAGCGTGATTTTGTATTCAAATGAGGGCCTGCGGTAATAAGGAGGTGCTAGGGACACTAGCGCATCCCTAGCGCCTCCTTATTGGCGGAAGTGGCGGCTGTCAGCAGGTTTGACAGCCAACGCTTAATTTTACTGGTGTTGGTTGTTGAATCCACTGACAGCCACGGGTTCAGAAAAAATGGACGCCGGCAAAATTGAGCGTCCATCTTTCAACCCGCAAGCTGCGGGCTGATTTTTTTTTTTTTTTTACGATTTTTTATTTTTTTTTATTTTTGGGGCCTTCGACTTAATAAGTTGGAGGGTGTACAGAAAAGCAGTTTTTTCTGCTTTTCTGTACACTTTCCCAGTGCCGGCCAAAAGTAATGCCTGCCTTTGGGCAGGTGTTAATTTCTGAGAGTAAAATGTGCGGCTTGGCTGCACATTTTACTTTCTGTATGGCGCAGGAATAACTAATAGGCTCATTAACATGCATTTGCATGTTGCAGGCGCTATTAGTTTTTGGGGGATTGGACACACGTTTTCTTCGCGCTATTACCCCTTACTGTATAAGGGGTAATAATAGCGCGTCGAAAACGCGCGTCCAGACGGGGGCTAACGGTGCGCTCATCTGAGCGCACCATTCTGTATTGGCCTGTATGTATCAGCACTCTTCTGAAATTCTAAAAACCCCAAAGTTCTCTGCGATCCTCTGGCTGGAATGTTTTTTAGATATTCCATCATCAAGGCAGATTAAACTGAAGGAAAAAAGGATAAAACCTTTTTCAGTAGTTGGCCAGCAATGGTAGAATGGTCTTCTAGATGGGCTTAGTTAGATCCATGAAAGATGTTCAGGCCTTTGGAAAGAATTGAAAACTCTTCCCTTTAAGGAGTAATTTGGTTTATAAATAAAGATATATGGTCATGGAATGTAGGATAGCTGCAGCATGGTATCCTGTGTTCCTGTTTCAGCATGCTTTTGCAGAGCATCAATTTTGTTGATGTCATAAGTATTATCGATTGTACTTTGTATCGTTTTTTTCCATAATTTATTATGGAAGTTTTATTTTGCATCACCAAGATTATTGGATTGAGCAAATTATAAATCTTTTAAAATAAATAAATACACACACGAGGCAGATGCCTTTCCATCAAGAATGAGCGCTTGCACCCCATGCATTCTCCTCCTCCACACTTTCCCCCAGCAGTCCTCCTGCTTCTCATTTCTCCCAACATTCACCCTCACTTTCCTCCGAAATTATTCACTACCTTCCCAAACATTATCCTCCTTTGGTACTGCCCCACTCTCTCCCAAATTATTCACCCACTCCTGCACCACCAGCATTTACCCCCTTCTCCTTTTCCTCCCCATTTTGGTATTCAGCTCCTTTTGCTCTCTCCTGATGACTTACAGCTTACCTGCCTGATGCTCCACCATGGCTCCATCCTCCTCCTCTTCTCTTTTGCTAGTAGCAGAGCACAGAGAGCTGCTACTTCAGCTACTGTTTCTACTCCACCTCCTCTCTATCATGTTCCCACAGCAATAGCAGCATGGAAAGGAAGGGGAAGCAGCAGATGCAAGGTAAGGCATGGAGGATTAGACTAGTGGTTAAGGTAGTGAGCTTTGAACTAGGGAAACCACTGTTCAACTCCCACTCTTACTCCTTGTGACCTTGGGCAATTCACTTTTACCCTCTGTTGCCTCAGGTACAAACTTAAGCCTAGATGCATTAAGTTGCAATATTTTATTGCTGAAGGAGTCTCACTAGTGCTACCCAGCTACCCAGGGCTATCCAACCCCCATCAAAGGATCCTTTATCACTTTTTCAGGTTTGGAGGTGTAGGGGTGGGCACTTATGGGGGTGGGGGTGTTGCCACTGAAGACCAATGATTTTGTGGTACATTTGGGGGTGGAGGAGGTATTGGGGGGGGTCACTATGCCCCCCAATGATTTTGTTTCACCATTGGAGTGGAAGGTAGAAGGGGAACATGGCAGCCTTTATACCTTTGGAAAGGGGGCAATGGGGTTGGAATTTATTCATTTTTAACAGGGTTGGAGGTTGGAGGAGGCCCGTCGTCTGGAAGAACTTTGAATTATTTTACACTTTTGGGTGTTGGGGATGCCTCGAGTGGTGGCCCCAGATTGACCCCCCACTCAACTTTGTTTTTTTGGCATGGGTCTTGGTTTATATTTTTATGGCCCTTTACATCTAATGCAGGAGGTACTATTAATTTATCCCAGCTGACCATTTTCTAAGTTGGCCGCAATGAATTATTTAAATGGAATTGCCTATTAACGAGCTGCTTTGCATGGATTTGCAAAATGCATGCATGCAAATCACATGCAAAACAGCTTATTGCAATAAGGGACAGAATCTGGGCAGGGCCATGCAAATAATCTCATATATCGCATGATATCGCCACAATAGGGCAATATCATGCGATAGAAAATATATATTGCATGATATATGCTGTTTAATGCTGTTGGAGCCCTATCGCAGCTTGATGCATTACCCTATTAGATTGTAAGCCCTCTGGGGATAGGAAAATACTACAGTAGCTGAATGTAATCCGCTTTGAAATGTCAAAAAGTGGAATATAAATCAAATAAATAAATAAATAAATAAGGAGTGAAACAGCTCTTTGCTATTCTGCTGTGGCCACACGCTGCAAGAGAAGGAAAGAAGGTGTGCGAATCAGCAGCTTCCTTCTGTCCCCCCATTCAGGGCAGGTGGCTAGCACCATCTGTGGCAGGGGGGCAGGGGAGGGGTGAAATTCAGAGCACGCTCAGGTGGAGTAGAGGTACCTGAAGATTTTAGCTATGTCTCCAGAGGCTCTAGTAATTTGAATAAAATCGCAGAATCTCTGAGAGAAATCCAAAGAGAAGCACTGAGGTCCCACAGAGGCCTGTTCCACTTGAGCTGGAAGCACAATGTAGCAGGCAGAAACTGAAGGAACTGAAAAATGAAATTTCAGACCTATTAGTAAAAATGTGTAACCTATCATTAAAATCATCCATTGTACCTGACGACTGGAGGATAGCAAATGTAACCCCAATATTTAAGAAGGGCTCCAGGGGCGATCCGGGAAACTACAGACCGGTTAGCCTGACTTCAGTGCCAGGAAAAATAGTGGAAAGTGTTCTAAACATCAAAATCACAGAACATATAGAAAGACATGGTTTAATGGAACAAAGTCAGCATGGCTTTACCCAAGGCAAGTCTTGCCTCACAAATCTGCTTCACTTTTTTGAAGGAGTTAATAAACATGTGGATAAAGGTGAACCGGTAGATGTAGTATACTTGGATTTTCAGAAGGCGTTTGACAAAGTTCCTCATGAGAGGCTTCTAGGAAAAGTAAAAAGTCATGGGATAGGTGGTGATGTCCTTTCATGGCTTGCAAACTGGCTAAAAGACAGGAAACAGAGAGTAGGATTAAATGGGCAATTTTCTCAGTGGAAGGGAGTGGACAGTGGAGTGCCTCAGGGATCTGTATTGGGACCCTTACTTTTCAATATATTTATAAATGATCTGGAAAGAAATACGATGAGTGAGATAATCAAATTTGCAGATGACACAAAATTGTTCAGAGTAGTTAAATCCCAAGCAGATTGTGATAAATTGCAGGAAGACCTTGTGAGACTGGAAAATTGGGCATCCAAATGGCAGATGAAATTTAATGTGGATAAATGCAAGGTGATGCATATAGGGAAAATTAACCCATGCTATAATTACACAATGTTGGGTTCCATATTAGGTGCTACAACCCAAGAAAGAGATCTAGGCGTCATAGTGGATAACACATTGAAATCATCAGTTCAGTGTGCTGCGGCAGTCAGAAAAGCAAACAGAATGTTGGGAATTATTAGAAAGGGAATGGTGAATAAAACGGAAAATGTCATAATGCCTCTGTAGCGCTCCATGGTGAGACTGCACCTTGAATACTGTGTACAATTCTGGTCGCCGCATCTCAAAAAAGATATAATTGCAATGGAGAAGGTACAGAGAAGGGCTACCAAAATGATAAGAGGGAATGGAACAGCTCCCCTATGAGGAAAGACTAAAGAGGTTAGGACTTTTCAGCTTGGGGAAGAGATGGCTGAGGGGGGATATGATAGAGATGTTTAAAATTATGAGAGGTCTAGAACGGGTAGATAATAGAAAGACTAGGGGGCATTCCATGAAGTTAGCATGGGGCACATTTAAAACTAATCGGAGAAAGTTCTTTTTTACTCAATGCACAATTAAACTCTGGAATTTGTTGCCAGAGGATGTGGTTAGTGCAGTTTAGTATAGCTGTGTTTAAAAAAGGATTGGATAAGTTCTTGGAGGAGAAATCCATTACCTGCTATTAAGTTCACTTACGGGCAGATTTTAAAAGCCCTGCTCGCGTAAATCCGACCTGATTTATGCGAGCAGGGCCTTGCGCGCCGGCGCACCTATTTTCCATAGGCCGCCAGCGCGCGCAGAACCCCGGGACGCGCGTAGGTCCCGGGGTTTTTGGAAGGGGGCGTGTCGGGGGCGGGGTCGAATGACGCAGCGTTTTGGGGGCAGGACACGGCGTTTTGGGGGTGGGCCCGGGAGGCGAGGTTTTGGGCCGTGGTGTTCCGGGGGCATGGCCGTGCCCTCCGGAACCGCCCCCGGGTCGGGTCTCGGCGTGCCAGCAGCCCGCTGGCGTGCGTGGATTTATCCATGGATTGCGTAAATCCATGGATAAAGGTAGGGGGGGGTTTAGATAGGGCCGGGGGGTGGGTTAGGTAGGGGAAGGGAGGGGATGGTGAGGGGAGGGCGAAAGAGAGTTCCCTCCGAGGCCGCTCCGATTTCGGAGCGGCCTCGGAGGGAACGGAGGCAGGCTGCGCGGCTCAGCGCACGCCGGCTGGCCAAAATCGACAGCCTTGCGCGCACCGATCCAGGATTTTAGAGGATACGCGCGGCTATGCGCGTATCTTGTAAAATCCAGCGTACTTTTGTTTGCGCCTGCTGCGCAAACAAAAGTACGCAATCGCGCTTTTTTAAAAAATCTACCCCTTAGAGAATAGCCACTGCCATTAGCAATGGTTACATGGAATAGACTTAGTTTTTGGGTACTTGCCAGGTTCTTATGGCCTGGATTGGCCACTGATGGAAACAGGATGCTGGGCTTGATGGACCCTTGGTCTGACTCAGCATAGCATTTTCTTAGGTTCTTAAATTAATTAATTTAAAAAAATCAGATGTATTGAGAAAACAAACTAGAACTGTTGATGACTGGGTCACATTTACAACCTCAAGTAAGTTTAGATACAGTTAAACTTCTAGTGAGCAGTCATAACCTTCTTTTAGCAACAGAGGAGCTTTGTAATACATCTTATCATTGCTTTTACAAATAAGAAAGCAGTTTTGCAAGAGGTGAGCTTGTCAGTGCCTTTGTGTGATTCATGATCTTCAGCTGCATGTGACCTCTACAGTGCACCAGGTCATGACCTTAATTAATTCATTCATTAATTGCAAAGGTTAATTGCTTGATCTCCTACTGGAGTACTCAGAACCACTAACGGCACAATGTCATAATCTTGACTAAGCTAAAATCATAGTAAAAAGGACCTGGAGAAAGAAGTGAACTCTGTTTTACAGGGTGAAAAAGCAAAGGAAAGGAGGCTACCATGTTAGCTCTACCAACACCTCCCCCAGAAAAAAAAAAGCAAACAAAAATTGCTGATAAAGAGGTGGAAATAGTTAGGAAAAGATGATTTATTTTAGGCATCTTAAGATGAAAATTTGTGGGTTTATTAAGATCATTGTGTGAAGAAAGGACTTTAATAATCCTGAAAGTTTACTTTGTAAAATATGTGTTAGTTTAAGCATTCCACCTCTAGACTACACAACTATTTTTGTTGGTTTTCATCTCATTGCAGGAGCAGGATTTTTAGCAGTGAAGAAACTGAAGCCCAGAGGACCTTGTGCACACACATTAAACACTGTGCAGACCTGATAGGTTGCTGTGCTCATCACCCAGGCGCCTTTGCCTCAGACAGAACTTCCAAAGCTCCTACTGTTTGTCTCATTCTATTAATATCATGAAGGAGGGATTAGCAGAAGATGGCACTGTCAGTGTACCCAGCTGTCTGACTGCAACTGTGGCAGAAATGCCCATGTCCAGATTTGCGAATGATTTCATTTGATAGTCAATTAAGGGCCTTCTAGGCCGTTTCCATGACAACTCTATGCTAGCTCCTAGCAATGATCCAAGTGGGCATTCGGTATGTATTATCATGTCTTCACATCAGAATATTAATCAGACCCTGACCTTCTGGACTGGATAAGAAGAGAAGGCAGAAAGTGAATTATCATTTCAAACCACCTATCCTCTGCTGTCTTTTTTTTTTTTTGTTACTATGCTCACAGCATCTTCCAAGGCACAGAGAGATAGGCCAGCTCTTCAGACTGCAGTACTTGAATTGACGAAGGTCCCATTTATCATGTAGGAATTCCTTAGTCTATAGTCTTTTGCAAAGGACGAGCTGTATCAGTTCTCTGCAGAAACATGGTGTACTAGGGAGAGAAGAGTGGCTGGATGTGCTTCACTTCAGCCCCTCTAGAGCGATATGTTGCATAGACAAAAGAATGGCACAGAGGGTGTGACTCTCGCCTGCATTTTATCTTCAGGGATACTAGAATTAGGGGGAGCTGTGTTCTCTCATTAGAGCTGCTGTGGATTAGGAGATAGCAGGGCAGAGGTACTTGGATCTCTATGTGCCCTCCACTCTTTCCAGCAATATACTATTCCAGGGAAAACAGGAGAAAGATTAGCCACGTGTGTGTGTGTACATCTATCTTTAGCAGTGTCACTGCTGAGATCTACTTCCTAGGCATCAAATCCATGGCTGCTGGTGGGCACATGAGGTCTTCTTCCTGCACCACTTCTTCAATCTCCCGGACTCATGGCAGCTGAGAGGAGACAGTGAAGGGGGACATCAGAGATAGCTGGTGCCATTTGTAAGCAACACAACTGGTGGGCTCGGGGGGGGGGGGGGTAAGATTGGAGGGGAGGCCTGGGAACAATTTTTTTTTTTCGCTGACAGGGTCCAGCATTTCTTTTATTATATTTTTCCTTTTGTTTTTCCTTCATTTTAAAATTTAGTTTTGATTTTTTTTGGTTTCTGTTTTAAATAAATGAAAAAAGAAACAACAAACAAATGAAAAAAGAAAATGAAACGTAAAAATCAAAACAAAAATATCTGTGTACAATCTTACTAGATGAGTTTGGCGTTTTTTTTAATGTTTTTTTATTTTTAGTTTGCTGTGTCTCTATAGACCAATATGGCATCACTCTCATCAGTAACCATTATAAGTATTCCAGGACTGCTTACTGTCTGAAAACCAGAAAGCACATTAATGGGTCAATATGCTAAAGTGGGAAAACTTTGGCCGTTTACATGTGCAAATGCGACGTTTATCGCGTGTACTGATGCTAACGGCAGGCAAATGATGCAGACGGTAAAATGCACACATTCTTTACCTACAGACATTATCACAAATACTTAGTTATACTTCCCAGATGCGTAAAGTTTTTGCATTAATGTGTTTGTGAAGCATTTAGTGCATGTACTTTTTCATTCTGCTATAGGTAAATGATCTGTTTTGCATAGTTGTACATTATTGCCTCATTAGCATAGGTTTTGTACTAAATTTCTGACATGCTAATTTTCACGCATTAAATCCACTGTTAATGCACGTAAAATAGGCTGCGCGTGTTAACAGAGTTTTTCCTGCCACTGCTTACCATATCAGTCCCAAGGATGCCCAGAATCTGTTAAAGTATTAGCCTTCACCACTTCCATTGGTAGGTCATTTCAGGCTCTGTCATCTTCATCTTTGATTCTTAGAAGAGTAACACTAAATTGAACACCCAGGACCCCTTTCCATGTCTTATTTCCAAATTTTCTAATAATCCACAAAGCTACTAAATCCAATATCCAAATCAGTCAGCCTCTCCATGCTTGCTGAACTTTAGGTTTTGAACATGGGCAGAACATACAGGTTGCTCCAATGTCTTCTTGGAAGCTGCTACTCCATATTGGTTATTAAAATGCTTTCTTGGAAGCCTGATGTAGTCGTATCACTGCCATTTTGGGCCATATCCACCGCTTCATGCAGGTTACCCATTGGCTAACCTCATGGCCTGTGGTGCCACTAGGTCATGCTTTCGCTGTCCCATCACTTTTTGCAAGTAAGGATTCTCTGTGTTCATCCCAGAATTTTTTAAAGTCTATTACTGTTTTAGCTTCCACCACTTGCTCTGGAAGAGTATTCCAGGCATCCACCACCCTTTTAGAGGGAAAAATATTTCCTAATGTGGTTTCTGAATCTACCTCCTTGGAGCTTCATTTCATGACCCCTATTTCTACAACTTCCTTTCTACTGAAAAAGGTGTACTTTTTATGCATTATTAAAGGTATCGGAATATCTCTGTCATATCCTCCCTGTCTCTCCTCTCCTCTCCATCTCACTAATCCCAAGCAAAAAAGTTTCAGAAGATTTCATACATATACTCTCCTGCATTGCATTCTATCCATTAAACACTTAAGTCAATAGCATAATAGAGTCTGTTCCTTTCTGGAGGGCGGGGGAAGAGAGTGAAGGCTCCTGCTTTACAAGACAGCCTTGCCCTGAAGGCTTAAACGTGCTCTTGAGTATTCTGTAAAGCACAATTTAATCCTGTTTCGGTAACAGATGATAAAGGAATGCAAATCATTGTCTTATACTATGTTACAGTTATCCTAGTGGTACAGTTGGTGCAACACTGTGAACCAGAAATCGAATAAACATGACTAGACCGATTGCACATACGATATGCTTTTCTTATGGAAATAAACCCAGGAATCATTTTAGGTGGATCTGGAAAGCTCCCGGTCTACAATATTCTGCCTTTGTTTTGCTGGCCCAGCAAAAGAAGTCACAATCTACAAAGGCCCCAGTTCTCTCCAAGATATGACTACTTGAACTCTGCACTCTGTGAAATGAAGTCCAGTGATAACGCTAATTAAATGAAACCT
Source organism: Rhinatrema bivittatum (assembly GCF_901001135.1). Taxonomy (NCBI): domain Eukaryota; kingdom Metazoa; phylum Chordata; class Amphibia; order Gymnophiona; family Rhinatrematidae; genus Rhinatrema; species Rhinatrema bivittatum. The sequence goes on along the minus strand of NC_042622.1, from coordinate 122,479,398 downwards.
GACTGCCAGAGGGCATTTCCCTGGGCCAATGGTGTTCAAATAGCGTCTTTGCCCAGGGGAAGGGGAGGCCTTGCAATACCACTAATGAATATGCATGAGATGTATTTGCATGTAGTGGAGCCTGTGCGTGCAAATACAGCTCATGCACATTCATGAGGAATATCTTGAAAAAGCAATTGGCTGGGGCAGGGGGGACTTGAGGACCAGTCTGAGCACCACTTCCTCAAACCACAGTGACACCCTGCCCTCCGTTCCATTCACTGCTGGCATTATGTGCAAGCTCTGTCTCCCATGGCTGCTCATTTCATAATGAGCCGGCAGACTGATACATCCAAAATTAGAATTACAGTTTTCATATTTTCAGCTTCACGGAATGAAATAAATACAGCTGGGTGGGTGGGGAAAAGAGAACAATATGTGCTTACCAAAATTAATGTTTCTTTTTTACATAGTATATTTGTGGCTGCATTGATATTTGATTCTTTTTTCTTACTTTGCGCCTGCTCATTTTCATGGTTTTTTTTTTACATGAAAATTGTGTAGTCCTGGAGCATGGAACAGACATCTCTAGTCCTAGAATAATATAACCAGCAACTAAGACAGCCATGCATACCTTGGCACTACTCAGCTCTGTCACCGACGAATATGAACTTAAATGCATGCTTTATTTATATTGTGAAAACTAGATCAGTTTCTGGCACAGAGAAGAAGGAATTATATTGCCCTAGAAATTCAAGCTTCACTTGTCTTCTGTTTTATTTTAACTTCAGTATGGCTGCAAAATCCTGATCTTAGCTCATAAGCAGAACTCAACGCTTCACCTCAATATACAGAGGTAAATTTTGAGATCTGCACGTGGGCGCATGTGTGCGTGTGTTTGTTGGTGTGTGAACAAGGACACGGTAATTTTATAACGTATAGGCGTATATGCGCTTATATACACACGTGTTATAAAATTGGCTTTACATGCGTATATGTGCACACAATTTTATCCTGATGCGCGCATATGCACGTAAATGCTGCCTCACGCATGTAAGTGAGGGGAATTTTAATAGCTACGTGCACTGATACGTTAGCCCTTTTTCCCAGTTTGCTCCCAGTTCACCCCAGTAAAGGAGAGGACTTCCTAATCCACCTAGCTAACTTGCCTCTCTTTTACCCTATTATTCCTGGCCCTTAAAACTCCACTGACTAGCATATTTTGTTTTGTTACATGACTTACATGCTGTCCATAGCAGGAGTAAAGTTACTCAGTAGAGGACCCGGGGGCACGCTTGTGCGCATATCTATTTACACGCTGGATTCATGATACAGACCCTGTCCACTCATGACCTGCCCAGACCACACCCGCGCCCCTCTTTTTGGCAAAAAACTTTTATACATCTATGCAGCACATTTGGGTCCGAGTCACATACATATCTCCAGGTTTTGGCATGTGCAAGGCTTTTAAAGTCGACCAGATATTGTTGAGAGACATTTATTGGAGTGAATTCTAAGATCCAATTAAAAAAGATTAAAAAAAAACAAAATCAGAGAAAAAAATCAAAGCCCCTGATAGTTATATTGTCCCACTCTGCTTCTTTGCAGTACATTTGGGGAGTATTTTCAATAGTCTGTGCTGTGTACAAAGTATGAGGATGATTGAATCCCGCGTTCACTGCACCAGTTCTCAAAGGGAAACTGCCTGTGTTTTTTCCCTTTGAAAATGAGCAGGTGCAAAGTACGTGCACAGAGAGGGTAATTTTATAACGTCCCCTGCAGGACTGAACTTCAGCCCTAATTTTTAAAGCAGACCACTCGTATAAGTCCGCTTTGGAAATTAGCAGGACGGAGTGCACTTTAGTGCGGCAGAAGCCCGCCCATTTACGCCTGCTAGAGCGTGATCATTTGCGCACATACTTCCGAACCTCAAAAGTAAGCACATGCATGGTTTCCCTGTCCCAATTTCATCCCCAGGAACACCTCTTTGCTGTGCGCATAAAACTACGTGTTACCCCTTCCGCGTGTACTTTTATGTGAATGGCCTCCAGGGTAATTTTCAAAAAGCCCTGTTACACGCACAAAACTGTGCTTTGTGCACGAAAGGGCTTTTGAAAATTATTACCATTAAAAGCATCTGCGTACTTGGCACCTGCTGCTTGTGTGGGTGGTCGAGCGAAGGCAAAGTGGTGCATGCACTTTGAGGAATCCCGTGTAGGTGCACTATTTTCCTCTACTGGCCTAAACACGCCCACAGAAATGCCTCCCTTTTAAAGTGGTTAAAAGGATGTGTGCTACACCCACACTTCTAGCTGCATTTGAAGAGGGTAAATTGCCTGAATAAACACCTTGGTAAACTGCCCTTCCCAATCAGATCTTGGACTGGGATTCAATAAACCTTGCCTGGGTGATTAGGTATGGGCTTGGACTGCAATCTACTGAACAGGGATTTTATAACCCATCTCTAATTTTACCTGGAGATTTTCTAGGATTTATTATTTTAGCTCTTGCCCAGGGCAGGGAGAAACCATCTTTATGGTGTAACCAGTTAGGTGTTAGAGATTTTATGCTGAAATGGGAAAACAAAGCACAGTGTTTCTTTTAGGACAAAAAGTGCTATAAAAATTCTTCACAGAAGAAATATTGCTCTTTGTTGATTGTTCATCGATTAAAGGAGCCAAAAAAAAAGTACTCTATAACAGAGGAAAGATCTGAAAGGGGAGATATGATAAAAACATTCAAATATCTTGCAAGCTTCGCTAAGGTACCAGAGAGTAGCAGTTTACAAAGAGTGAAGAGTTCAAGAGCAAAGGGGATTCATCACATAAAGCTGAAAGGGAGTAGGATAAAATATTTTCTTTGAGATGGTGGTGGACACCTGGAACAGACTTCTAGCAGAAGCTGCAGGAAGCATAACAGTGGCAAACCAGGCACGCACAGGATGGACAGAAAGGGACGTAAGTGGCAGAGGGAGAAAGTAAAACCTATGAAGCACAGCAGCGGACTGAAATGGGCAGACTTGGTACACAAGTGGTCCTTATCTGCTGACAGCTTCTAGGCTTCTGTGACCACGCCCACTGGAAACCTTCAGGGGTTGACACATTTTGTTCATTGCTTAGGCAGAAGCTTTCGCATGAGTGGTTTGCGGCAGTAAATGGAGACACCCCCTCCCCCCCCCCCCAAGCAAGGGAAAAGCAAATGAATAAGGTGTGAGCATTTTTATGGTTGATTAAAGAAATAACAAACATGCCCGACAATTTTATACAGTTGCTAGAATGGTTTTAGTGTTCAAGAGAATCTCTCTTATCTCTGTTTGTATAATTATAATTACATTTTACAAATTTCAATGTACAGCCAAAAGAACTTGTCTTTTGTTTGTCAAATGTCTCTGCTAACACAACTTAGCTGTCATCTGGTCTGACTGTTTGAGGATTTCGGTGTTGTATAGATCCAAGGCATGGTTCACCCGGATAATCTCGCTGTTGGTCAGCTTCAGCCGATGCTTCAGCATACAAGAGAAGAGGTCCAGCTGGGGTTTCCCTGGTGCTACAGGGGGAGCTAGCCTGTTGATTCGGTCCCTAATATCCAATAATAAAAGCATAACAGAGGAGGAAGAGTAGAACTGTCCACCTTGTGTGTACGATTGATTCACCTGTTGCACAGCACTGCGCAGAAGGTCAGCATTGAAGCGCAAGCTGTACCCATAAACCTGGATGTCTGAGATCTTGATGTAGAACTGGCGCTTGCTAGGGTCGGAGAGGTCAATGGGCCCTTGAGCTGTCTCATTGCGCAGGAGGGTGGGGAGCCGGGTGCGGCTGCGCAGGTAGATGTGGACTGTCTCAAAAAATGTTTTCCAGCGGTTGCCCAGCAGCAGAGTCCAGTTATAGCACTGGCTGTTCTGAAGCCGCACCTTCTCCCAGCGGGGGTAGCTGTACTCGCCGAAGGGCATGTTCCAGCCCTCAGAGTGGCTGCCGCTGAAAGGGTTAACGTAGACGAAGAACATAGGGTCCAGGCTGCTGTTCCTGACCTGGCAGATGCGCATGGAGATGCCAATGGCCATGTGGATGAAGTCCATGCGGTTCTTGTTGCTCTTCAGGGTGAGCGACATACGCTTGCGCCAGCGCGGGTCGAAGAAAGTGTCCAGGCGGATCTCGTTGCTGATGAATGTGGTGTGCACGTAGAGGCGTGAGTCCATCTTCTGCAGCAGGTACCGCAGTTCCAAGTCCTGGAAGTCCAGGTCCGTCTCAAAGCTGATGAATTGCTCGCTGCGCTCCGAGTCCACATTCTGCGGCTCGCACCGTCCCCTGTACAGCTTGTAGCCCTTGTTGCAGGAGCCGCAGAGGGAGATGTTGGCCAGACTACACATGGCACAGCTGTTATTGCCCCCGATGATGCATGGGATGGGCCTCTGGCAAAGACTGGTGCTACTATGGCAGATGCAGCTCCGCTGACTCTCTAAGAAGGTGCCCCAGAACCCGTTCTCGTTACAGTACAGTAATGACTGTACCCGGGTGAGCCACTGCTGGATAGTCCTGAGGAAAGAAAGAGAAAGAGAAAGAGTTTCAGTCTAAACTGGACCCACACAAGAGAGACAGAAACTAAAGAGGAGACGAAGAGGAGAGGAAGGAAAAACATCTGAAGGAAAAATAGGATAGGAGAAGATGGATGATGATCTGGGAAAGGTGTAGAGAAGAGAGGCCAAGCAATTATGATGAATTTTGCTAATCCCTGGAGCTGAAAAATAATAAATTGATGCTGTATGCATTGTGATAATTAAGGTATCAGTTCTCTGCTGCCATACATTAAAGGGATCCCAGGAAAAGATGGAGAACCAGCTCCTCCCTCTCCAGCTATAGGAACAGAACTAAAAAGTGAACATTCCTTAGCTGTGCTCTTGAAAAATTCCTTCCTTCAAATTACATTGGAATCTATGGAGGTCTCTTTGTAGCACAGTCTCCAACTTTGTTTTATCCTCCTTCTCCCTGTATGCTACACTCCCTCTAATTAATGCTACAGCAAAACAGCTCTGAGCAATAAGTCCATCATTACGTTATCACCAATGCAACAGAATCAGCTAATGAAAAATTAGAATTCAACCCCTGCAGAACAGGAGGAATAATTACAGCCCAGAAGCTCTAAGAGCTGGTTAGCAGAATCCATGGCACCTGCATGATCTGACCTAGGAATAATCATAAGCCTGCAAGCTGTAACAAAGGGGGAGGGGATAAGGGCTAGGGAAAGGGGGAGGAATAAACAGAAAGATATGGTGGAAAGAATGAGGGAAGGGACCCTGCAAGAAGAGGCAAAAGAAGGGTAAAAAGAGAACTTAGAGAAAGAATGAAACCAGAATTAACTTGTCAACTGCATTAAAAAAGAGATTAATGATACACTGAGGCAACAAAGAAAAGTGAAAGCCAAGAGCAGGGAAGAGGGTGAAGGAGGGACAATGGGAGAGCACAAGTCACCAGATAATGATACAGGTTTGGAAATGGAAAGGGGTCATTATTCCATTCCTCATGTCACATGAGCCTTCAAAGTCATGCACTGATAAACAGAGCTAAATCCCAGCAGCGGAGGAGAAAAACCCCCCAAAGCGAGTCCAAAGAGCTTACCAACGAGGCAAAGGAAACAGAGGTCACCTCAAAGGAAAAAAGGATAGCTCTTTCTCCCCGCGGGCAAAGGAAGAGAAACCAAGCTCTTTTCCAAGGGCAGCAGAAGCAGAGCTGTGCCCTGAGGACCAAGGAGCTTTCCTTCCAGAGGGCAGCAGCGAGAGCGTCTACGCCCAAGGGCTAAGCAGAGAGCAGTTCTTTGCGCCCAGCTTTATCTGCAGGTGTGAGGAGTGTTATTTTTACGTCGTATTTGCTGTTTATATTTTATTGTACGCCGCTGCGGACAACCTTTTGAGGGATGGGGAGGCAGGATATAAATGAATGATGAATGGAAGGACAGGAGACAGCTCTACCCTGAGGGTAGGTGAAACAGAACGTTCCTTTGGGGTTGAAGACACCAGAGCTTGGGTCAAACATCCAGAATCGCCAGCCACGCAGAAGGCAAATGGATACATTTTCAAAAAAAATGCTCAGAGGTTGATGTTCATACGATTTTGTAACTTTTACGTTATCTAGACAAACCCCAAGATTTAAATATTCTCCCCCTCCCCCTCCCCAATCTCTGACAAACTTTAGTCCAGGTAAGTTCTTACCTGGTCAAAATGTGGCCGGGTAAAAAGAACGGTGAAGGGGATATAACTTTATCGGCTGAGTGCTGATATTCAGCATCACCTGGCTAAATTCAGCTGAATAGATCTGGATAGCTCTCTCCAGGTATATTCAGCCAAATGCTTATGCACCTATGATCCACTGAATATCTGGGTAAAAGTGCCCACCAGTCCACTGAATATCCACCTCTCAATGCTTAAATTTTGGAGGCTTTTCAGCTGAACATAGAAGACACATTTTTTTTTAATGAAAATGCAGTTAAATGTAGGCCCCTAAAACGTGGACCCTGTAATTCATTTGCACAGATTAAAGAGCCTAGTAGGGATGAGAAGGCCACGGAGTTTCTGTTCATTTCGATAGGGATTTTTGTTTGATTTTCAGAGACACTATTGATTCGGTTCAAACTGAAAAATCAGCTTTTATGTTCAGAAACACACATCCATTTGAGAATCAATTCTAACTGCTTAAAAAGTGGCCCCAAAGTGAGATACAGCCTAGTAACATTGCAGTTTATCCAGTCCAGGATAGTGATGTAATGTGATCTTGCAAGCTGATCATTAGGAGAGTAATTTTCACAGAACAGAAAGTCTGCGAGTACTGTTTATCTCTAGACCAGACAGGGAGTATTGCTTTTGGATGGCATACTCTTTTTAAAATGACAGGAATGAAAACAAACAAAATGGAGAAATTAATTACCTGATAATTTTGTTTTCCTAGTGTAGACAGATGGACTCAGGGCCAATGGGTATAGTATGCTCCTGATAGCAATTGGAGATGGATCAGATTTCAATCTGATGCCAACCCTAGTACATATACCCCTGCAGGACGCCATACTCTTCAGTATTCTCTTCGAAAAGCAATTGTGGATATATGTGTGACTGAACAACTTGATTAACTTGGTTAACTTTGATTAACTTGCATAACTTGTTTTAACTTGATTAACTCGAACTGGTTGATGTGGTTATAGCTAGAGACCGTCATTGCACTCAACCGAGAAACGCTGATACCCGGTAGGTATGGGTGTCCTAATTCGAGGGAAGCTTGGCTTACTCGTGTTTGTCTTGCTCTTGGGGATTGTCCCCCGAGGTTTCCGTGAATGTCAGTAGCCGTGGACGGGATACTGAGTCCATCTGTCTACACTAAGGAAAACAAAATTATCAGGTAAGTAATTTCTCCATTTTCTAGCATGTAGCAGATGGACTCAAGACCAATGGGATATAAAAAAGCTACTCCCGAACCGGGTGGGAGTACTCATGGCCCACTTAGTACTGCCCTTGCGAATGCTGTGTCCTCCCGAGCCTGAACATCCAGGCGGTAGAACCTAGAGAAGGTGTGAATGGAGGACCATGTCGCCGCCCGACAGATCTCGGTCGGTGACATCCACGTGGTTTCCACCCAGGACACTGCCTGGGCTCTAGTGGAATGGGCCTTGACTTGTAGAGGTGGCGGCTTGCCTGCCTCTACGTAGGCTGCCTTGATTACTTCTTTGATCCAGCGGGCTATGGTTGCCCACGAGGCCGCTTCCCCTTGTTTCTTCCCGCTGTGAAGGACGAAGAGGTGGTCCATCTTTCGTATGGATTCCGTCCTTTCCAGGTATCGGACTAGGAGTCTGCCGACGTTAAGGTGGCGAAGGCGGCGAGATTCTTCCGAGTCCTTATGCTCATCTGGCGATGACAGCGAGATGGTTTGGTTTAGATAGAAGTGAGAAACCACTTTTGGGAGAAAGGAGGGGACCGTGCATAGCTCTATGGATCCCGGTATGAACGTGAGGAACGGTTCTCGACAGGACAGTGCTTGAAGCTCGGAGATGCAACGGGCCAAACAGACTGCCACTAGAAATGCAGTCTTCAATGTTAGTAGTCGGAGGGACAGACCACGGATGGGTCTGAAGGAGGTTCCTGCTAGGAAGTCTAGGACTAGATTGAGATTCCATAAAGGTACCGGCTACTTTAGGGGTGGTCGGATCTGTTTGACCCCTTTCAGGAAGCGGGAGATGTCCGGATGAGAGGCTAGGCTGCCGCCCCCCACCTTGGCTCTGCAGCAGGCCAACGCGGCTACCTGCATCTTGATGGAGTAGAGAGACAACCCCTTCTGTAAGCCATTCTGCAGGAATTCCAGAATTGTGGGAATTTTGACTGACCGCAGGAGGATATCACAGTCTTTACACCAGGCTTCGAATATCCTGCATATTCGTATGTAGGTTAGAGATGTGGAAACTTGAGTGCTTGCAGCAGAGTGTCAATCACTGCCCCCGTGTATCCGCTCTTCTTCAGGCGTGTCCTCTCAATGGCCAGGCCATAAGAGAGAATCGAGTTGGGTCTTCGTGGAGGATCGTGCCTTGCTAGAGCAGATCCCTGTGAGGAGATAGAGGGAGAGGGCTCCCTGTCAGTAGTCTTTGCATGTCTGCATACCACGGTCTTCTTGGCCAGTCCAGGGCCACTAGAAATACTAGTCCCCTGTGGTGTTCTATCTTGTGGATGATCCCGCCCAGTAGCGGCCATGGTGGGAAGGCGTATAGCAGGATTTCCTGTGGCCAGGTCTGGACAAGAGCATCGATCCCTTAGGATTGTGGTTCCCGTCTGTGGCTGAACAAGTTGGGAACTTGGGCGTTTGACCGGGTTGCCAGGAGATCCATGGCTGGTGTTCCCCAGTGGTTTGCTATCAACTGGAAGGCTGAGTTCGACAGCTTCCATTCCCCTTGGTCTAGACTTTCTCTGCTGAGGTAATCCGCAGTGACGTTGTCTTTTCCGGCGATGTGGGCAGCTGAGATCTTTTGTAGGTATGATTCCGCCCATGCCATTAGGGGGGCTATTTCCAGGGACACCTGTTGGCTTCTGGTTCCTCCCTGGTGGTTGATGTAGGCCACTGTCATGGCGTAGCCCGACATGACTGACCGATTTGCCCCGGAGTCTGTGACTGAAGCGTAGGCAGGCTAGTCTGACTGCCCGTGCTTCCAGTCGGTTGATGTTCCATCCCGACTCTTCCTTGACCCATTGCCCCTGGGCGGTCAGTTCCTGGCAGAGGACTCCCCACCATTGTAGGCTCACATCTGTGGTGAGAAGCATCCAGGTCCGCGGGGATAGCCTTACTCCCTTGCTCAGATGGTCTTCTTGTAGCCACCATTGTAGCTGGGTTCAAACTTCCTCCGGAAGCTGGAGGCGAACGGAGTAGTTCTGGGATATAGGATTCCATCATGACATTAGGGAACACTGTAGGGGCCGCATGTGAGCTCTTGCCCATGGAATCACTTCCAGTGTGGATGACATGAGGCCAAGGACTTGGAGGTAGTCCCACACCTTGGGGCGAAGACTGTTTAACAGGTTTCACAATTAGTTCATCAGTTTTGTTCTCCTTGCAGGAATTAGTATGACCTTGTCTTGTCTGGTGTCGAACTGGACTCCCAGGTATTCCAGAGATTGGAAGGGCTGCAGACAGCAACTGATGACTTTCCTCTGGGGATTTTGCCCTGATCAGCCAATCATCCAGATATAGGTATATGAGGATTCCTTCTCTCGTCAGCATCGCTGCCACTACCACCATGATTTTGGTGAATGTTCAGGGTGATGTGGATAGCCCGAAGAGTAGTGCCTGGAATTGGTAGTGGTGGTCTAGGATCGCGAAGCATAGAAAACGCTGATGCTCGGGGTGGACCGGGATGTGCAGGTAGGCTTCTGACAGATCCAAGGATCTGAGGAATTCTCCCAGCTGTATCGCTCTTATGACCGAGCGTAGGGTTTCCATGCGGAAGCGAGGGACCTTCAGGTGACAGTTGACGGACTTGAGGTCCAGGATGGGTTGGAATGTACCCCTCTTTCTTGGGAACGATAAAACAGATGGAATAGTGCCCAGTATTTGTGTTGTTGCGTGGGCACCGGCGTTATGGCCTTTAAGGCAAGCAATTTGGTCAGTGTGGTTTCCACTGCCATCCTCTTGGAGAGGTCGTGGCAGGGAGATTTCACAAATTTGTCTGGAGGAATGTTGTGGAAGTCCAGATAATATCCCTCTCAAATGATGGTTAGGACCCACTTGTCCAAAGTTATCTCGACCCATCTTTGGTAGAATAGGGTAAGCCTGCTCCCTATGGCTTCTTCCTGTGTGTTGCATCTGTCGGTCTCAGAAGGCTTCGACCCTTGTGCCTCACCTTTTTCTCTGCTCTCCCGGCTATCCTTGGGAAGATGGCTACCGCCGCGTCTGCAAGCCGCTCTCTCCGGCATCCCCGGAACGGCTATGGCGTTGCCTCCCGCCACGTTCCTAACAAAGGCCTCCTAGGATGTGCGCGCGCTCGCTACCCACGTCTTTATTCCAGCTATGGCGCGAACCTCGTGGGTATCCCCCTCGAGTGACGTCACTACATCCAGGTATTTAGCCTTCACTTGTTTGCTAGCTCATTGAGTTAGCAAGGATTGGATTTGTCCGGTCTACGCTATTCTGCCGCTTCCTGCTGCCGCTGGAAGCTCTACCTTACTCTTCGGGGTATTCTCTAACCTGGATACCCGCTCCTCGGGGGCCCTCTGCTTTCCTTTCAGGTGCCTTACTGGGATCAGGTACTCGCTCCTCGAGGGCCTGCTCTCCCTGCATCGGTGTATGTTACCACCTACTTCAACCTGATGGAATCTCCAACCTACAGCTACCATCTAATGAGTAATCTCATTCTCAGTCTATCTCACCCACAGCTTTGCCATGCTGGGAAACCTACACTGGAATCTCCCTATAACAACTTGGTGAAACGGGTTCCCACTGCCGAGGGTCCCTGGACTGCTACCTCTGGATCACCTCACTACTGCCACCTCTGGTGGTATACTACAAGCTATATAATAAAAGATCTAACTGTGTGTTTGTGCGTCCCGAGTCTAGCCCAGTACTCTGGCTCCCTACGGGGCTCCTCCCCATGGGCGTGGTCATCTGCCACAGTACCCAGGAATCCACCCAAACACCGCTAAACCATAACACTGTGGATGGACTGGCTGATTTTCATTGCGGGGTGCGGCTGGGGCCTGGGCCAGAGCCAGCTCCCCTTTTGTTGTGCTTGTTCTGAAAGGAAAGGCCCCTGCCTGCGGGGCGAGATGTTTGATATGTACTCTTGTACAGTTTGAAGCGCTGTGATCCCTTGCCCTTAGAAGTTCGGGAAGAGGGGCGCTGGCTTCTCTTGTTCTTGTCCTCCGGTAGCTGCGGTAATGGGGATTTGCCTCATTTGTTGGCTAAATTCTCCAGTTCGCTTCCGAACATGAGGGTTCCCTTAAAAGGCATTCTCATGAGTCTCGTCTTGGACATCGCGTCGGCCGACCAGCTTCAGAGCCAGAGTTGTCTTCTGGCTGCCACAACGGATGAAACGCCTCTGGCTGCGGTGCGTACCAGGTCAGAGATCGCATCGGTGAGGAATGATACTGCTGGTTCTAGTGCTTCGATGGGCATGGTGGCATTCCTGGTCTTAGATAAGCAGGCGTGTGTCGCCACGGCACAGGAGACCGCGATCTGTAGTGACATAGCTGAAACGTCGAATGACTGTTTGAGGATGGATTCCAGACATCTGTCCTGGGCATCCTTGAGTGCCGCTCCTCCCTCGTCTAGGATGGTAGTGCGCTTAGCGACCGCACAGACCATGGCATCCACTTTGGAGAATGCCAGGAGATCTTTGGCGGCGGGGTCCAGGGGGTACATGGCTGCCAGGGTCCGCCCTCCCTTTGAACGTGAGACTCCCATTCCAGTTCAATCAGCTATTGGACAGCTTGCAGCAAAGGAAAATGGCGGGAGGCCTGACGGAGTCCTTCGAGAAGGGGGTTTGTCTTCGGTTCCCCTGGGGCACTTGTGCCTGGGATAGCGAGCGCTTTCAAACTGTGCACCACAAGGTCTGAAAGCTCGTCTTTGGTGAAGAACCGCCTCATGGTTCCTGGAGGGATTTCTCCTTCCTCCAGGGAGTCTTGAACCTCGTCTGAGGTGTCCTTGTCCCCTAGGTGGGAGGGGCACTTCTCTGAGTTTAGAAGGCCCTGGGATGTTAGGGTCCTCTGGGGGAGGCTGGGTTGTGTCATTGGGGGCGCCGTGTGCATGTGGACAAAGGTATGTAGGCCTTTGAAGAATTCTATCCAGGAGAAAGATGCTGGGTCTAAATTGAGAGGCACTGTGTCCCCGGAGAGCCCCGTTTGAGGGAGGATCCCACTGGGGTTAGCCAGATCCGGTGTACTGTCGATGGATCTGGATCCCAGTGCTGGCTGGAGAGGACCTTGGCCTGGTTCACCCCGAGATTCCTCGCACTGGAGACACAGGGCTGTGGCCTCTTCATGTTGCACAGCTCTAATGTGGCATGCTGGGCAGAGGCCCTGAGCCTTCAGCTTCTTGTCCGGTGGTGCCATGGTATGCGTGCACAGAAAAATTCTGGTTTGTGCGTTCAAGTGTACGCCGGGAGGCTGAGTTATACGCTCCGGGCATGCCGAAGTTGTGCATGTAGGTCGGATGCGCGCTCAAAAAGATGCATGCGCCGCTGTGCGCATGGGGTTTACTTATGCTCCCGGCACCGTTGAGTATGTGGCTGTGCGCCTGGCACCCTTGTGCACATCGCTGTAGCACGGCACTTATGCGCGCCAGTGTGCGCACAAGTGATTTTGTGCGCACAGATCGAATCAGCGGACAGGACAGTGATCAAGCGAAAATGGCGACGGCGACCACGCGAGCAATATGGCGACCACATCGGAGGGTCTCCACGTGGGAGGATCCTCGTATCGGACCGGGGTCTAGCCCGGATAGGGCTGATCAACCCCGTGGCACTGATGCCGGCTGGAGATCTGTGCAGCTCTTCGAGCCTCGGAGACTAGAGACTTTTAGGAAGTTTTCTACCTTACCTTGTCTCGGCATTTCCTGGTCTCGTTCTGGGCGGTCTCCGGCTGCGGGGAGAGAGGGAAAGTACCTTCACCGCCGTGCTCGAAGTTGCACCCGCTGCCTCTCAGCCGCGCCCAATGTTGGGGGCTAAGTCCACGCCAGGAACCGGCTGCCAGACCGAGGCTTACCTCTGAGGGATCGCAGAAATCACCTCAGGAATTCTCAACTGGGGGAGGGACCCATAGGTATCACTGCAGGAGAGCGGGGCTCGTCTGTAGAGGTAAGATTTCTTCTTGATTTGGATTTCTTTGGTTAGAATACTCTAACGCTGTGCAAGTGTGTATAGAATCCCGAACTGCTATGAAGACGGAAAATATTGGACAGCATGGCGTCCTGCAGGGACACAATGCTGCTATCAGGAGCACACTATACCCATTGGTCCTGAGTCCATCTGCCACATGCTAGGAAATGAATTTTGTTTTTCTTTTATTTTAAAAATGAATTGAAATGAAATCAGAAATTTCATTATAAATTCCTGTTTCTTTTCAAATGATTGCACATCCCTACTAATAAGTACTTAACTATTTATGGAATTTATTTTAGGGTAACTAAATCGATTCCTGTGCATGTCTGAGCCATGCCTAATTTTTCAGTTCCTACTATAATTTATTTGCATATTTGTAAAACTGGTTTCTTATAAAAATTCCACACTGAAAGTACCAAAACATATTAGAGATGAGAGCTGAAAACCCAAGACTGAGAAAGTATGTCCCAGTGTTTTTGCTGCTATCTAGTTTCATTAATTTCTATTTGATTTGCCTAAGAAGAGAAACGTGAACAAGTGTACAGCAAGGGGAGGGCTAATGTATTCTCAATAGTGTCTCTGTTCTTCTTTCCCCAACATCACTCTATCAAACCTGCTCTGGAGCAAGCATTCTGTCCTCCTTATCCAGTCATGGATGGATCTTAAACCAGGCCAGGAAAGACTGCAGTGACCTGTCCTAGCTGGGAGCAGGCAGGGAAAGAGCTAAGTCTCCATAGTCCTTCAAGTTCTGCTCTGGTCAACCAGCAACCAAACCTAATCTATAAGAACTAATCCCCACTGGGGATGCAGGGAGATCAGCCACCCCAACATTTACTCTGTGTTCATCTATTGTTCCAGACAGTGAGTGATGGATCCAGGGACACTGTTGCCTGATAACTAGTATCCCCAGGTCACATGACACCTCTTGAGATGAGTTCTGTGGGCCAGAAGGCAACGGTATTCACTGTACTCTGCAAAGACAAGGCTGACAGATAGAGACATAGCTGCTGATGGCTGCATAAACAAATTAAATAAATAATTGAAGAGCAAAATCACTGCAGGACTGGCGGCAACTTTTTTTTTCCCTTCCCATTTTTCAAGGTAAAGGCAGCAGCTGACAAAATACAGAGCAGTAAAAGTACTGTAGTAGTGGAAAGATCAAAACATAGCTCTCTAGTGGGATCCTGATCTAACACCATTTCTGTCTCTTTTCCCCCGTTTCTACTGAAGGTCTATCGCTCTTGCTAATTGTATCTATTCCCTCTTTTCTTCTCAATCAAATTCCCTCCCCTTTCTCTTTCTGTCTCGCTCTTAGGACATATATTATTGAAAATGTTAGATACCGCAGTGCCTGCTGTCCCTGCCAGCTGGCACAAAAGAAAGCTGAAAGAGAACAGGAAAGAAAAATCACAAGAGAAAAGCAGCTTATATGTACGAGAGCAGGTGAAGGACTAGACAGACAGATCCTTCGGCATCAGGCATACTCACATTTCTTGTTCTCCTTTCTTCCTATCTGTTTCTGTCCACATTTTTTCTTTTTCTCTGTCTCTTCCCTGTTACTCTCCTTCTCTCATTCTTTTCCTTACAATGTTCAATTTGTATCTCAATTTGTATTTCTCCCTTTTTCATTCTCTGAAGACAACCAGCATTTGGTAAACCTGTTTTTTCCCTTCACTGGAAATTAAATATATAGGGGTAGATCTTAAAAAAATACGCGATCGCGTACTTTTGTTCACGCACCAGGCGCGAACAAAAGTACGCTGGATTTTATAAGATACGCGCGTAGCCGCGCGTATCTTATAAAATCCGGGGTCAGCGCGCGCAAGGGGGTGCACATTTGTGCAACCTATACGAGCCGAACCCAGCGTGCGCTGCCTGTTCCCTCCGAGGCCGCTCCGATTTCGGAGCAGCCTCGGAGGGAACTTTCCTTCGCCCTCCCCCCACCTTCCCCTCCCTTCCCCTCCCTAACCCACCCCCCGGCCCTATCTAACCCCCCCCTACCTTTGTCGGCAAAGTTACGCCTGCTGAAAGCAGGCGTAACTTTGCGCGCGCCGGCCGGCAGCCCCGCTCCGGGTTCCAGTCCCGGGGGCTGATCCGGAGGCCTCGACCATGCCCCCGGGCCGGCACCACGCCCCCGAGCCCGCCCCCGAAACGCCACGGCACGCCCCCAAAATGCTGCGTTGTTTCGGGAACACCCCCTCCCCGCCCCTTTTCCAAAGTCCCGGGACTTATGCGCGTCCCGGGTCTTTATGCGCGCCGGTGGCCTATGCAAAATAGGTGCGCCGGCGCGCGAGGGCCCTGCGCGCGTAAATCCATCCGGATTTACGCGCACAGGCCTTTTAAAGTCCGCCCCATAGAGTTTTTCTTCTGTCTTTTAGGAAGGGAATGGTGAATAAAACAGAAAATGTCATAAAACCTCTGTATCGCTCCATGGTGAGACCGCACCTTGAGTATTGTGTACAATTCTGGTTGCCGCATCTCAAAAAGGATATAGCTGCAATGGAGAAGGTACAGAGAAGGGTGACCAAAATGATAAGGCGATGGAACAGCTCCCTATGAGGAAAGACTAAAGAGGTTAGGGCTGTTCAGCTTGGAGAAGAGATGGCTGAGGGGGGATATGATAGAGGTCTTTAAGGTCATGAGAGGTCTAGAATGGATAAATATGAATCGGTTATTTATTCTTTTGGATAATAGAAGGACTAGGGGGCACTCCATGAAGTTAGCATGTGGCACATTTAAAACAAATCGGAGAAAGTTCTTTTTCACTCAATGCACAATTAATCTCTGGAATTTGTTGCCAGAGGATGTGGTTAGTGCAGTTAGTGTAGATGGGTTTAAAAAAGGTTTGGCTAAGTTCATGGAGAAGTCCATTAACTGCTATTAATCAAGTAGTCTTAGAGAATAGCCACTGCTATTACTGGCATCAGTAGCATGGGATCTACTTAGTGTTTGGGTACTTGCCAGGTTCTTATGACCTGGATTGGCCACTGTTGGAAGCAGGATGCTGGGCTTGATGGACACTTGGTCTGACCTAGTATGGCAATTTCTTATGTTATTATGTTTTTTTGTTCTCTTACATTTTTTTTGTCTCCCAGTTTTCTTGTATTTTACACTACTCCATTTTTACTTATTTATTTGATTTGATTTATATTCCTCTTTCCACTCACTTTTCCTCCGAAGGGCTTCTATGTGGCAAACTTGTTTTTTTTCTATTCATAAGTGGACAATCACCTTATTTTGTCTCCTCTGGGTTGCCATTCAATAGAGAGCTGGTAACTTTCAAACATCTCACATAACGTGTGCACAAATATTCTCATAAATTCCACCAATTTTCCAGCAGACGTATGCGCATAGGTCCATCTTGAATCCCACCAAATTTACCTTGCACACGTTATACCTGCTATCTGGTGCACATGAAATATTCCTGAGAAGTGCACTCCCTCCCCAACTCCTTGCCCAGAATCAATTCTGCTCAGTCCAGGTAAACTTGCATGCAAACATGGTATCGTGCATAAATTTACCTGCATATTAGATAAGCAATTTTATAAAAGACAAGTTCTGTGTGTAAAACACTGTTTTAGGGTAGAATTTCCTTTGAAAATTACCTCCACAAGCAGCCTCTCAATCAGATATTAGTAAAGAATAAGAAGAAAATTGCCTGAAATAAAGAACTGTATCTAATTAGAAAGAATGCCCTAAGATGGGCTGCTGCTTTTCTGTCTTTTTGGCAAGATACTCTGCTTGCTAAAACTGCAGAAAGAGAAACAAAAATTAGAAAATGGGAAAATGCCTAGTGAATTTGATTCAAACAAATCAAATAAATCTGTTTCACCTTTTTTTCCCCCTCTGATGTCGACTACTGAAGGAAAATTGACGGGCAGGGTGCCACATGGATCAGCGCTGGTCCAGTCCTCTCCAATGTCTTTATAAATGATACTGGGAAGAGTTAGAAGGGAAAGCTTGCCTGTTTGTGGAGAATTTGCAATAGTGACCATGATGGCAGAGGTAAACATGATGAAAGACGACTTTAGAACTTGAGAAATGGTCAAACGTTTACTAATCATGCTGTAAAGCAAAAGAAAAATGCAAAATCATTCCTTTACGATGCAGAACTCCAAAAGCCAAATACGTTTTTGGTGGTAAGGCACTAGCAGTCATCAAACAGCAAAAAGACCTGAGAGTCATCATTTTTGATGACTTCAAGTAGCCAGGCAGCGTGACAAAACAGTTGGGAAAGTTAATGTTATACTTCAGTACCTAAAGAGATATATCACTCATAGAAAGAAGAGGAAGAAATATTATCTATCTACAGGTTTCTGGTGAGACCCCCACCTTAAGAAGCATGTTTAGTTTTGGGGACCACACCTACAAAAGGGGATTGATAAAGCGAAGGCAATTCAACGAGAGCCATTGAAATTGTGCCTGGTCAGCGCTAGAAAGATGTGCTCTCTAAAACTAAAAATAAAAAAAGGTATGGGGAGATATAATACAAACATTCAAATACTGTATATCTCAGGTTTCAATGAGATACCAGAAGGTAACATTTTCCATAGAATGAAAAACTCAAGGATAAAAGGTCATCACTGTGTTTCATGACGCTGAAGATAGGAAGGATCAAAAAGAAATGTAAGAAAATACTTTTTCACTGAGAGGGTGCTGGAGCAGACTTCCAGCAGAGATTAAACGAGACAAAATAGTGATAGAAATCAATTATGCACGGGATAGACACAAAGCAAGTGAAGTGGCAGAGGGAAAAGAAGACCACAGATCAAGTCTGGCTCGTGATAGCAGAGTAGGCAGGTACAAATGGGCAGACTGGGTAGATCATCTTTTTCTGACAACATCTTATGTTTCTAGGAGAAAAGAATGGCTGCAGATAAATCTTAGTGAAGGCCATCTAATAGCCTATTTGTCCATTAATGGGCAACTAACAGGCTTATCAAGTAGATTCACATCATCTGGACAGGCTGAGCCAGCCCTGGTTTTACCCCTTTCCATCTCTGAACTTGCAGTTCCAATTATTCTAAGGAAACCAGAATCACAAGCCCCATGATGCAACAGAGTAAATCCAGCACGATTAACCCTAGGAGGTAAATGTATTCTGATGCATGGTCATACATAGTTCTACATCAGACATCAGTTCAACTTACAGGTTTAAACACTGACTGCTTAAGCCACTGTTATAAAGGCTTAAACAAACATTTCTAAATAAATTAGCTGGATAAGTGGCTATACCACTGAACATCCCTGATGAAATCACTAGTTAGCCGGATAAGTCTTATCTGGCTTAACTTCTGACCTGCTGTTGAGCAGATCAAATTTATCATAACAGGATACATTTGAATTAAGTAGGTATTCAAACTCTGGCTGGCTAAGTAACATATGGGCCGATATAGTAAAGTGCACTCTGGCGGAGCGCACTGTTAGCCCATGTTTGGCCGCGCGTTTTCGACACGCTATTTTTACCCCTTATATAGTAAGGGGTAATAGCAAAATGCTGCACATTTTGCTTTCTGTATCGCGCAGTAATGACTAATAGGCCCATCAACATGCATCTGCATGTTGCAGGCGCTACTAGTTTCGGGGGGGTTGGCCGCGCGTTTTCGACACGCTATTACCCCTTACTATATAAGGGGTAAAAATAGCGTGTCGAAAACGGGCGGCCAACCCCCCTGAAACTAGTAGCGCCTGCAACATGCAAATGCATGTTGATGAGCCTATTAGTCATTACCGCGCGATACAGAAAGCAAAATGTGCAGCAAAGCCGCACACTTTACTTTCAGAAATTAACGCCTTCCCAAAGGCAGGCGTTAATTTCGTCCGGCACCAGTAAAGTGTACAGAAAAGCAGAAAAAACTGCTTTTCTGTACACCCTCCAACTTAATATCATAGCGATATTAAGTCGGAGGCCCAAAAATAAAAAAAAATTAAAAATTTTAAATCTGCCCGTGGCCTGCGGGTTGGAAGACAAACGCTCAATTTAGCCGTATTCCGAATCTGTGGTTGTCAGCGGGTTCGAGAACCAACGCCGGTAAAATTGAACGTTGGCTGTCAAACCCGCTGACAGCCGCAGCTTCTGTCAAAAAGGAGGTGCTAGGGACGCGCTAGTCCCTAGCGCCTCCTTTTACTGCAGGCCCTCATTTGCATGCGGGCCGATACTGAATCCCGCGCCCAGGACACTGGCCTGTGCGCGTGTCGGGAGAGCGGGCGCTTGCTGGCTCTCCCACGCTTCTTTCTGTATCGGCCCGTTAGCCAGATAACACCAATCCTGCTAAGTTACAAGGGTATTCAGTGCTAAAACTATGCTGCTGAATATCTGTGGTCAAGGTGCTATTTAGCCAGATAAGTTAAATCCAGATGTGTTAGATACACAAAGATGAGATTTCTACAATGAACTCTCTACCTGGGTGCTATCAAGCTAGGGCGAGAGTAAACTGTAGAAATCTCATCTTTGTGTACCTTTCCTTGCTCCAAACAACATCCAGCCTTCACTGATGTGTACTGTGCTGTTCATACGTCTGACTGTGCATGTAAAACTGCCCCCCAAACCCTAGACCACCACCAAAACCTCACCTCGAGTTACTACATGACCCTCCTATAGTAGTATAAATAGATGACTAATATGCATGCCACCCCAGAGGCTCTCTCTCTCTCCTCTCCTCTCTCTGCCCAAAATGGGATTCACAATAAATATCATAAATCCCATTTCAGGCATATCACACAGCTTAACACCGGGAATAAAGGTATAGTTATTTCTGGCATTATAACACGCATTACACTATCACACGCAACATTAAACATCCCTGATTTTCATAAACCCCGCCCAAACTACTCCCCTTTGACTAAATTTTCGGAATGTGCATACACATCATGCGATACAAAAAATAACACATGTATTATGGCGTTATCGCAGGTATTAGGACCCTAATGCCCGTGAGAATGCCCTAACACATTTTGATGAATGACTCTGTATATTAGCTGGATAAGTAGCTCCTCCCTGGAATACCCATATCCCAGCCACCACTTATCCAGCTAACTACTTAGCCAGATAAGTAATCTAGATAAGTGGCAGTTCCTGAACAGGACTGGAAATTCAGCCACCACCACTTAGCTGGATAAGTCCCTAGCTCCCTCAGCCCCCTCTCCACTTCCATCTCCAACACCCCTCATTGAGTCACCAGCAGTCTCACTCCTCTCCCCAACATACAAAAGACAGTTGGAACCCATATGGTATTAGGTCTTTTGTAACTTGCATTGGGTGTGGCTTGGCCCTCAGAAATCCATGAATAAACAAATTACAATATAGTAAACCCCTACACCAAAAGAACACTAACTACTGGCACTCAGACAATAACTCTACTAATAAAAAGGCAACATTGCAAATATTATATTAGACCCTTAAACACCAATGCACCATCTAATAGGTAAACAGAACAAGCCAGGCTGCCCCAAAATACCTGCAAAATAAAAGATACCTGTACCTAAAAATATTGTACAAAAGCTTTTAAAACTACATAGGTCCCTTCTTCAGATATCAGATCAGAGACATTCACATCTAAAGATTGGTTCCTTATTGTCACTATAGCTCATGTACAGCATTTTGGATAATACTAACAAAGATCCAATAAAAGCTATCACAATATGTCAAGAATACAGTTATCCCAAGAGACAAACCTGCCATATCAAAACATCACTAACTCCCAGGACTCAAACATCAATCACCCTACCCAGGAAAGAGCAGCACTGCAAATATTAGATCAATAAAATATTTAAAAATAGCAAGCATATCAAATAACATCTAAAAATGACAACTAATAGGGATTAAAAAGACATCTTCTGCTCTCCATATCTGAGAACATTTGATTTCCAGTCTCCCTGAAATTGTCCTGGATTAGTTGGCAAGGGAAAGGGTGCACAAACTTTATCCTCTTTCTCTTCCTCATACACTCTTTCTCTTCCTCATACACTTTAATACATGCTCATTCTCTTTCACACACACCCAGACACATAGGCACTTTCTCATACTCAGTGGCTCTCTCTGCTTCACACATCAACACACAAACACACATAGAAACATAGACATAGAAATGACGGCAGAAGAAGACCAATCGGCCCATCCAGTCTGCCTAGCAAGCTTCACACCTCTTTTTTCTCATACTTATCTGTTTCTCTTGGCTCTTAGTAACCTTTGGTTCTATTTCCCTTTCACCCCCACCATTAATGTAGAGAGCAGTGATGGAGCTGCATCCAAGTGAAATATCAAGCTTGCTTAGTTAGGGGTAGTAACCGCCGCAATAAGCAAGCTACACCCATACTCACTTGTTTACCCAGACTATGTTATTCAGCCCTTATTGGTTGTTTTTCTTCTCCCCTGCCGTTGAAGCAGAGAGCTATGCTGGATATGCGTGAAGTATGTTTTTCTTCTCCCCTGCTGTTGAAGCAGAGAGCTATGCTGTATATGCATTGAAAGTGAAGTATGCATTGAAAGCCACATTAACTATCAACAAATATTGAATAAGCCTAATAATTGGTAATACCTATAGCCTTTGAACTCTCCGTTAATTTTACATACTCTTACCCTCCCCTGGGTTTTGTTGTTTTTTTTTTAATTTGGAGATGGCAGCCCTCCATCCTTCCGCTCCGTGAAGGTGGAACACCAACCACTGGCCACTGGCATCCCGCTCCGTGAATGCCTCTGTGGCTCAGTGCAAAGGCTCAGTGGTTGTCTCTACCTCTTACACACCCACACACTCTCATACTCAGAGGTTCTTTCACCCACACAAACACAGGTACTCTTTCAATTGCAGTGCCTCTCTCTCTCACATACACACAACCACTCTCTCACACTCAGTAGCTCACTTGACCTCACAGGCTCTCACACACATAGGCACTTTTTCACACAAAAAGATACTCTTTTACACTAAGTGGCACTCTCTCACATACATGCACACTCATATTCAGTGGCTCTCTCTCCTTCACACACACAAGCACTCTCTCACACTCAGTGGCTCTCTTTCCCTCACACAAGCACATAGGTACTCTTTCACATGCAATGGCTCTCTTTACCTCACACAAATATGCAACTACTCTCTCACACTCAGTGGCTCTCACACACACAGGGCACTCTCTCACACAAAAAAGGTACTCCCTCACACACACTCACATTTAGTGGCTTTCTCTGCCTCATAAATTTGAACACTTACACTCTGTGGCTCTCTCTCCCTCACACACACACCCATACAGACACTCTCTCACAATTAGTAGCTCTCACACACACATAGATGCAAGCACTCTCTCACACTCAGTGGTTCTCACACACATATATACACACATGTATTCTTTCACATTCAGTGGCTTGCTCACTCTTAGACAAACTCCAGGGTATACATATTTAGATCCTTCATCCTCTCCCCATAGGTCTTATGAAACAAACTCCAAATCATTTTGGTCACCTTCCTCTGGAGCCTTTCCATCCTGCCTCTATCTTCTATGAGATAATCTCACCAGAACTGAACATAATACTCCAAGTGAGGCCTCACAAATGACCTGTACAAAGACAATATCACCTCCTTTTTTCTGCTAGTTATTCCTCTCTCTATGCTTCCCAGCATCCTTCTACCTATAGCTACCACCTTGTCACATTGCTTTGCTGCCTTCAGATTGTCAGACACAATCACCACCATCACGTACAGCTCTTTTGGATTACAGCACCCCAGGGGCATGGCTTTGCACTTCTTTGCATTGAATCCCAGCTGCCAAACTTTCGACCACTCTTCAAGTTTATTTAACTCATTTTTCATTCTCTCTACTCCTTCAGATGTGCCCACTCTGTTGCAGATCTTAGTATCTTCTGCAAAATGACAAACTTTTTCTTCCAACTTCTCCACAATGTCGCTCATGACAATATTGAACAGAGCCATCCCCAAAATGATCCTTGAGATACTCCACATAACACTGTTCTCTCTTCAAAGTAGGTTCCATTTACAATTACATGCTTTCTCCTGTCAGTCAACCAGTTTGTAATCCACTCCACCACCTTGGCACCCAAACCATAACTTCTCTTCTTATTCATCAGCCGAGAGACTGTATTAAAAGCTTTGCTGAAATCCAAGTAAATGTGACAGCAGGACTCTTAAGGTAGTATATCTGGGGCTTAGCAGATAGGCAGAGTGGTAGCAATAAGACCTGTAAGGTGGTACATCTAAAATATCTTTTGAGGCCTAGTGATTTTCGCAGTGTTTTTCAAGTTCTTGTTTTGGGGGGCTTGATTACTGTAATGCTATTTATCTTGATCTCCCAGCAAATGTTTTGTGCCCCTTATAGCTGGTTCAAAATGCCACTGCCTGTATATTATCAAAAACTCATAGACATGATGATATCACACCAGTTTTGTTTTATTTACACTGGCTACCAATTAAGTGGTGTGTTGAATTTAGAGTCACCTGTATTATTCACAGGTTACTCTATGGAAATGAAGATTGCTTGTTAAGTACTATATACCGAGTATATAAACCATCAAGGTGTTTGAAATCAGCAAATAAGAATCTGTTGGGGGTACTCTCACCCAAATTAGCCCACTGTGAGCTGACATGGGAAAAGGCTTTTTCCATCGCTGGCCCCTTACTCTGGAATTTGCTTCTTAGATCTTAGAGCTTTAACTTGCTTTACTTCATTTAGGTAAGCACTTAAAACATATTTGTTTTCCAAGGCATTTGCAGACTTTACAGCCTAGTTCTTTTCCAGAGCTGTTTTTATCAAGTGAGTAGGTTTGTTAGCTAATTTTTGTTATTTGCGTTTATGATTTGTGTATGGTTTTATTGTAATCCGCCTCAAACGGTTTTTTTCTGTGATGAGAGTGGAATATAAATCTTTTAAATACAGTAAATAAACCATGGCAGGTAGGCATACAGGAGCAAAACCCCTAAGGTGGTACTTCTAGGGCCTAGCAGGTAGGGGTACGCGAAACTAATGGTCCTTAGAAGGCTAAAACCACTACTAACCCAAGCGCACTTTCGAACTGTTCTTCAAGCACTTATTTTCGCTAGCACAGACTATTGTAACACACTCTTCCTTAGATTACCACATTCAACACTAAGACCACTCCAAATCTTACAGAACTCTGCAGCCAGAATCCTAACTGGAAAAAGCAGAAGGGACCACATCACTCAAACTCTTGCCGAATTACACTGGCTGCCAATCGAACAAAGAGTACAATTTAAAACACTTTGCACAATCCACAAGTTAATTAATGAAGAAAATACTGATTGGTTAAACACTGCATTAAGACTATATGTTCCCCAAAGAAATCTCAGATCAGCAAACAAAGCCTTACTAACCATACCCTCTGTAAAGACAGCTAAACTGACACAAGTAAGGGAGAGAGCACTGTCATTAGCCGGCCCTATATTATGGAACTCAATGCCACCCGAAATAAGACTAACGAGGGATCAAAAACTCTTCAAAAAAAGCTTAAAAACATGGCTTTTCAAAAAGGCCTTTCAAAGTGAGAATGGGAACTAGGTAGTACTAAGAAACAAGAAAAGGACTTATAAAACAGGCAAAAGTCACCTGAGAACATATGTGTGTTTTTATTTTTATTTTATCACACTTAAGTATTAAATTAAAGAATTACAGTATACCGCATCTATGGTTAGCCCATAAAGGGAATTTTAATACACTTTACATATGGCTTATAATATCGAATCATGTATCTGAACAACTGTGGCACCCTCTGGTTAAAGTACAATCCATCTCGAATTTATTTATGTGCCTATTTGTAAACCGTTGTGATGGTATATCACTAAACGACGGCATAGAAAATTTTTTAAATAAATAAATAAAATAAATAGCGGTGGCAGCAAGACCCCTAAGGTGGTAAATTTGGAACATGGCAGGTAGGCAGAGTGCTCCTTGTCCATCTTTGGTCCCATGCTATGGAACTTCCTTCCGTTATCTCTCCTGCTCACCCATGACCCTATACAGTTCAGGAAACAGCTAAAAACACACTTATTTCTTGAAGCAGTCTAGTAATCCTTTTTTGAAACATATTAAGAAATGTTGCACAGCTTTAATATTTTGGTTTTATTTTTGTTTTCAATTTGATCTGTGTGCAGTCCTTATATGCATGGGTGTTCTTTGTACCCTGCCCCAAACTTCTTTGGAGGGGAAGGTAAGAAATGTTTTAAATAAAATAAATAAACAAAGAGGTGGCAGCATGACCCCTAAATTGGTACATCAGGGGCATGGCAGATAGGCAGAGTGGCAGGAAGTCCTTCAGTCACCTTCCCACTAGTATGAAATTTCTGGAAACCAAAGCATAAGCAGATTGATTTTCAAAAACACCAGCTTTTCCCATCAACTATAACACCAGCCTTGAGCAATGAGAGCTCACAATGTCCCCTTTCATTGAGAAGACATGTTTACTGGGCACATTTGGTGGATGACAATACTGTGCCACCTTGGCTAGGTCTGGCCAGACTATGAACTTGTGTGCCCAATATGCCAACCCATCTGTGTCCATGTATTTCTTGGACTCTGCAACATTGCGTATCTCAGAAATTTGTGCTGGGGTCTCATAATACTGGGGTGGGGCAAGGATCTCTCTTGCCAGTTGCTGTCGCTATGGCCTGTGTGTAGAGAGATGGTTCTCTGTGGGAAAGTGGCTTTGCCATATTGAGGTGGGAAAAGAAGTGGCAGCTGATAGGGTGCTGCTCATGCTTGCATTCCTCTCCGAGGTGGCCACTCTTTCCTGTATTACTTTGCCTCTGCCTCTGGTGCTCCTGTTCACACACCCTAGTTACTAGCATCTGCTTCATGAATGTAAGTTGCGGGGACTGGTGGGTGATATTGCCATTCACCTGTGGCTCACAAAGTGTAACAGGCATGTATGTTTTGTTTTTCATCAGAAGTTTCAGTCTCTCTTGCACCTCTAATGCAAGGATTCCAGAAACTGCAACACTTCTGCTTTCATTCCCTCTTGCTCACAGAAGCCCTTTAACTTTTCCTCCAGAACATTTACTACAGGAGTGACATTGCCCATGATGGCGCTTCAAGCACTCAGATCCTTCATGGTATCTTTGAAAGGCTTCAGGATTTGTACCAGTTGCCTTATTACTATCCAATCATGATGCCCCAGGGGGCAATGTACAGAGACAGATCATGAATGGGTCAATGGCTTCACTAACCTCTGCAGTATCAGATAGGTGGAATTCTAGCAAGTGCCAACATTTTTAATCAGATGCATGTGAAGCATCCCAAACTCTGTTTCTCACAGAGAAGCTGCCCCACTCACCCACCATCACACTTCCATGGCTACTCGCGACATGATAATATGTGAATGGTCTTTGGCTTTATAAGGGTGCTGGAGAACAGAGTAGTCTGAATTCCAGCCTTTTCTCCACATAATTAGCTTTATTGTTTACAGCAAAACAGAAAACAGGCAGTAAAGATCTGCTTACTTCAGCAATTCTAAATAAAAAATTACAGCAATAAACAGTCTTAGTGTAGGAGTTGCCTTCTCCTCATGCCCAGGACCTTCCTGTTCCCTCCTGGGCTACTTTCTTATTTCCCTGATTAGGGAAATGTCATGGGACCAAACTTCCCTTCTGGGATGTACCTTAATTTGGACCAGGCTAAATGCCTGTTCCTAGTCTTTTAAAAGAGGTCCAGATATACACTCTTTTATATGCCCTTCCCCTCAGCTTGACATTCCCACATCAAGCACCTGCTCCTACCCAGGTAACCACCTGGGGATGTGAATTGACATTTCTATTTTCCTTTCCTGCCCTGAATTGGGACTGTCCATTTCTTTTTCTAATGGAGGGTAAGGTTAGATTAGGGATCCCTAAGCCAGAGAGTACCTTCCCCTCTAACACCTGTACTTGGCCCCAGCCAAATTTAAGCAAGCCAGTTTTGAGTGGGGCTCATTTAACTTTTCCAGGATTAACTTCCTCCATTCATTTGGGGAACCAGTTAGAGGTTCCTGGAGTGCCTGTGGTTCTTTCTTTGTCTTGAAGTCCTTCATATATTGTTCACTCTGATCCATATCACCATGCAAAGTAGAGACATTGAAGTCCCAGGCATGCATCTTTCCAGTTAACCACTCAACTTTTCCCCTTGTATTTAGAATAACAGCCTGTATAAGGATCAATGTCTCATACAAGTCACAAAGAGTGTTTGAGTTCCTATCCTCTCTCTTCATATTTTTGTAGGGCAGTCAACTCTTCTTTTTCCATGAAAATAAATTCTGGACTCCAAGGGGAGATCTCTAGCAAGGACTCTTCTTCACAGTTGGTTGATCCAGCATTAAAGGGGGTGCACAGAATCTCAAAATCTAGGAAATCATGTCCCAAGACACCCAGATATGAGGGCCACTGGCGTGTGCCTATACCTTCCAGAGAGGGAGAGAGCTTCCAGCATACCTCCATCATACTGCTCTCAGCTTTTGAGAAAACAGAGCTATCTGCTTTCACCTTGGAACCTTGCTCAATACTCCCCTCATCTGGACCGTAAACCTGAAGCTGTTGACCTCCCCACTTCACCCTGCTGAGCTCTCCTATTCCAGGTCCTGCCTGGGAAAGGGAAACAGAGGTAAGAGGCAAACTTAAGTGAAGAAGGGTTTTTTTTTTTCTTTTTTGCCTGAATGCCTGATTTTCAAAAAGCATTTGACAAAGTACCTCATGAGAACATTTCAGAAAATGAAAAAGTCATGGGATAAGAGGCATTGTTCTGTTGTGGAGCGAGAACTGGTTAAAAGATAAAAAAAGAGAGTAGGGCTAAATGGTCAATTTTCTCAGTGGAGAAAGGTGAATAGTGGAGTGCCCCAGGGATCTGTACTAGGACTGCTGCTTTTTAACATATTCATAAATGACCTAGAGATGGGGAACAATGAGTGAGGTAGTCAAATTTGCTGATGATACAAAATTATTCAAAGTTGTTAAATCACATGAGGATTGTGAGAAATTGCAAGAAGTCCTTGCAAAACTGGGAGACTGGGCATGCAAATGGCAGATGACATTTAATGTGGTCAAGTGCAAAGTGATGCATATAGGAAGGAGACAGCCATATTATAGCTACATAAAACAAGGTTTCACATTGGGAGTCACCATTCAGGAAAAGTATCCAGGTGTTATCGTTGATAATAAGAAAGCAAATAAATTGCTAGGAATTAATAGGAAAAGAATGAAGAATAAAACAGAGAATATCATAATGCCTCTGTATTGCTCCATGGTTCGACTACACCTTAAATACTGTGTGCAATTCTGATCACCTTATCTCAAAAATGACAAGGCAGAATTAGAAAAACTACAGAGAAGGGTGACCAAAATGATAAACGGATGGAACGATTCTCCTATGAGGAAAGGCTAAAGAGGTTGGGGCTCTTCAGTTTTGAGAAAAGATGGTTGAGGGTAGATATGACAGAGATCTATAAAATAATGAGTGGAGTGGAATGGGTAAACGCGAATTGGTTGTTTACTCTTTCAAAAAATATGACTAGAGGACATTCAGTTAAGTTGCTAGGTGATAAATTTAAGACAAATAGGAGAAAATATTTTTTCACTCAATGCATAATAAACTCTGGAATTCATTGCTGGAAGATGTGGTGAAAGATGTTAGTGTAGCTGCTTTTAAAAAAGGTTTGGACAAGTTCCTGGAGGAAAGCCCATAAATCATTATTAAGGAATAGGAGTGTGCAGGAATAAAAAATTTGTTTAGATTTTTGGTTGTTGTTGGTAGTTTTTCCCCACAAATTTAGTTTTGTGGAATGTTTGATTTGCTTCATTCATTTAAAAAAAAACAATCAATCAAATATTAAAAAAAAAAAAAAAAAATGAAACAGGGCCTCCCTTCGCCACCACCCATGCCTCCCACCGGAAAAATTCCGGAACCAGGATCCCCTCTGTCCTCACTTACCCAGTCTAGTGGGGATCCGCCGGTGAGACTTAGGCCCAGGCTGAAGCCTTGGCTTTGCACAGGCCGAGGCAGGTAGCTGTAACCTCAGCCTCAGCCTAGACTGGAGACTGAGCTCAGGCAGGTCCTGACACTGAGGCCCTCAGCCCAGACAAAGGCCCGATATCTCAGCCCGGCCCACAGGCCATGTTCCAACACCAGGGCCTCAACCCCAAATCAGGACCAATGCTGGGGCCTGGCCTCGAGGCTGGGTGCCTGCACCTGAGCCTCAGCCTAGGTTCAGGCCCAGGTTGGAACCCAGGCCTCGGAGCTCCAATGATTACTTCCTCTTCTTTATTGTGTATTCTTAAACTGATGCCATCTGCTGGGGTTGTGCCAGAGTTAATTTACTCCAGCATATCCTCAACAGAGGGTGCCATTATACTGTAACGCAAAATGGCACCGTCTGTTGGAGATAATTTACTCCAGCGCAACCCTAGCTGAAGGCATCCATTTAAAAAGAAAGAAGAAAGAAGAGGATGTGATCATTGGAGCTCTGAGGCCTGGTATCTGCGTCTGGGCCTTGGTCCTAGTGTCAAGACCCGGTCTCCAAGCCAGGCCCTGGTGTTGGGCCTGGGTATCAATCAAGGCCCCAGAATTGATACTAGCCTCCGAGCCAGGCTGCGGCATCATGCCTGGGCTTTGGCCTAGACCAAGGAATAGACAATGAGACCCAGCCTCTAGGCCAGGCCCCAGCATTGGGACTCATCCTCTGGACTGACCTGCAGCATCGGGCCTGGACTTGGACCCTGGCCTAGGCTGAGGTCCAGGCACTGGGACCCAGCGTCAGGGCAAGGCCATGGCATCAGGCCTGGGCTGAGGCCCAGGCATTGGGACCCAGCCTGGACAATTCCTCGGATATCTGATGGATCAGCTAAGTGTTTGAGGGCTGAGATTCAGGCCAAGGCCCTGGTTTCAGGACCCTGCCTCCAGGCTGGGCCCACGGTATAAGCAGCATGGAATCGATCGACCTTTTGGGATCCTGCCAGGTAATTGTGACCTGAATTGGCCATTGTAAACAGGATACTGGGCTTGATGGACCTTTGATCTGACCTAGTATGGCAAATCTTTTTCAAGGCTGCTCTGTCCAGCTGACAGCTCCACTGAGATCTGTGTGGCAGGGCCTGCCACTGGTCTCAATAAGTGTAGGTAAAAATCACTGGAGGTTCATAATCAATGTAGATTTGCTTAACTATCTCCCTCTAAATGAAGGGTTTTCCAGTCCCCAAACTGACTAGAGCCTGTGCAGTTACTTATCTAGAACCATAAAAGCACCAAGGGTGAGGAATATCCACAGAGCTGCAATCATAGAGTGTTGTCAGGTTGGTATATCCATAGCGTCCTCTTCAGTCCAAGGACATTCTTTGTCGAAGTGACCTCTCTCTCTGCAATGAAAGCATCCTGTGGGCCTAAGTCTCAAGGCTGTTTCTTCTCTGGGCCTTCTGACTTCTCAATGCAAACATTTTTCTTTCTTTCTTGACTGTCATGTACAATAATCCTCTCTTGAACTGTCTTGCTATTTCCAGATGCGCCAGGCTATACTAGCTCGTAGGGCTTCTGTAATCCTTACTAAGTAAGCTTGGTACTTATTCAAATCCTCTTGCAGGACTTGCTGCTGGGCATTCAGGTCAGTTTGTAGCTGCTGCTGCTGCTCCCTCTTCGAGTCTCTGGAGTAAACGTTCCATGCTGGTTTAGTAAGTGCTCTGCTGTAGCCAAAGCTTTTTGGCTCCCAGAGGACCACCACCCTGCTCAAGAGCACAGTATAAAAAAAGCCCTCCGCTTTTTTTGTCTTGGGAAAAGGGGAAACAAAAACCTAGCCTGCCTGGCTCTGACTCACTATATCCCTCACTATCTAGGTAAAGCTAGCTCCTTTGGCCCACTGTCCATACTTTCAGGGCTGCTATTGATGCAGCCAGGATCCAGAAAAAATATTTTCTTTTAGCACAGTTCTCTGCTCCATGTTGATGCTTAGAGCAGAAATCCTTTAGCATGGATCTCTGCTCTGGGCCGATGCTTAGAGCAGAATCAGGCCCAAAAATGTTTCTTTTGTGTTTTATTATTAGCATACCGAATACAAAAATACCTTCATTCACGTTAAAATTGAATGCACATCCCTACTATCAGGTCCTTCAGGAATGGATTCCTGTAGTCATTGGGACCCAGCTCCAAGGTATCTTTCATTACCAGGTACAAAACAATGGATACCCTGAAAGCCTCCATTTTCTACTGCCTTTGCCATATTTGCATCACCACTTGTCATAAAAAACCTGGCTCAACACTCCTGCCTCTTCGGTCTTGCTGCCAACCCTCCGGCATCTTTCTTATGACTGATAGAATACTCAATGAGATAAGGGAACTATATATCAACTGGAAGCACCGCAAAGTCCATCTGCACCCTGATGCTCCATCCCCACTTTAGCTGCAGCCAGGCCCTGCCTCAACTAGGTCCCAACAATGTAACATCAGGGAGAGGTAAGCGTGCATAGTGTTCGTGCTAGTCCAGATATTGCTATAGAAATGCATTCTATTCCCCTCTGCCTTAATCAGCTGCACCTGAATGCACTGGTTGTACAGGATGGGGATGAACTTTCTACTAATAGTCCCCAGATGGATTAATATAGCACCTTGGTTTACCCAAGAACAGAGGATCCAAAAGTACTCCCTATATAGATTAAAATCTTGATAGAGGAAGTGTCCATCTATAGAGTCCTTGATAATGTATAGATCATAGTTAGAACAGTATAGGGTGCCCATTAACCTCACCAAGAAAGCATGCTTCACTACCCATATATTAAATACTGCCTCAAATTACTGGGAACTGTTTGCTACAATTGAGCATCTAACCAACTTTTCAAGCCCACCCACTTTACTTCTGACTCCGGATAAGGATGTACCCTGATGTGATGCCTTTGCTACTTTATTCAATGAAAAAATAACCAGGATATGCCATTCTCTTGAATATTTGGTGAGATCAGTTCTCTCCAGCTTAAATCCTGCTCCTTGTGCTCTCAACCCATGCCTGACATCATTGTTGAGAGATATGCATGATGATAACTCTGCAGGTGTAACCAAAATTTTCAACTTATTTCTTAGCACAGCCATCTTCTTTGAAACATGCCTCAGCCCACCCCATATTTAAAAAGCCATCTGCAAATCCTGGTAATTTCTCCAGTTATTGTCCCATATCATCCTTACCCTTCCTGACAAAGATATTGGCAAATGTAGTACTCAAACAATTCTCCAAATTTTTGGATGAACATACTATACTTAATCAGCATCAGTTTGGTTTTCATAAACACCACAGTACAGAATCACTCCTTCTTTCTAGGTTCAACAACATTCTCAGAGGTTTTGCTCCAGCACAAATTATATGTTAATCTCCATCAATATATCCGCAGCCTTCGATATGATCAACCATGAAATACTGCTCGCCTGGCTGACTGAGGCCAGTATAGGAGGAGTTGAGTTAAATTGATTTCAATCTTTTCTTACAAATAGATTACAACAAGTTATATTACTTGCTGAGTCTTCACCCTGGTATGATCTATGGTCTGGAGTGCCACAGAGATCAGCCTTATTGGCGGTCCTATTTAATTTGTAAATGACTCCACTTTGCCGGCTATATTAGCAAGTTTAGCAACCTTAAATGTCTCCTTTAAACTCTACACTGATGATATATAGTTATAATTCCTTTTGAAATCCTCCTGGGCTGCCACATTTTTCTTTGCCACTATTTGTCTGTCCTTGGTAAGGAGCTAGTTACAGCATAACTAACTCTCTATAAATGTTAACAAAACTGAAATTCTGATCCTTAGCAGATTTCCAATTCCAGATACTCCAATAGTGTTTCACTTTAACAGTCATGACATATATATTTCCCAATCAGCTGGTATTTTAGGGGTAGTTCAAGATTTCTCCCTCTCATGCTCATATCAAATCACTAAGGACTTCCTTTGCAAAATTGTGAATGTTGTGCCAGTTTAAACCACTCCGTGAACCATCAAACTTCTGCACGGTACATCAATCACTGGTTTTCTCTTCAATAAATTACTGTAATTCTTTATTTTTTGGACTCCCTGACAATACTTTATAACCACTCCAACTAGTACAAAATGCAGCTGCACGTTTGTTAACAGGTACAAATCTACGAGACCACATCCCTAAAACACAAAAGTTACTTCACTGGTTCCCAATCCACCAAAGAATTAAATATAAAGTGGCCGTTATGATATTTAATTTTTATTGAGACACACAAATGTACTCTGGATCACGTCAACCCTGAAAATTCATGCCCCTGTTTGAGCTCTACTCTCCTCTGCTCAAAACCTTCTGAACATTTCTTCTCCTCGTGAAGCATATCTGTCAGAAATACGTGATAGAGCATTTTCAATCGCAGGCTCTATCATTTGGAATGCTCTTGCAACACAGGTTAGCGAGTCATGCGTGGTTAAAGATTTTAAGAAAGCTCCTGAAACTGCCTTATTTAATAGACATTTCAAACATCAGATTAACATCTCACTATTTTACCAGAAACTTGATTAACTATGTTCACTTTATAAGTATGCATTAGTGGTGTATGCTTGTTTTGTTGATTTTTAT
This sequence comes from Rhinatrema bivittatum, assembly GCF_901001135.1. Lineage (NCBI taxonomy): Eukaryota > Metazoa > Chordata > Amphibia > Gymnophiona > Rhinatrematidae > Rhinatrema > Rhinatrema bivittatum. The sequence goes on along the minus strand of NC_042622.1, from coordinate 122,445,540 downwards.
GTTTTTATTATAATGTGTGCATTGCACTGTTCCCTCCCTGAGCTTTGGAGGGCACGGGCTACAAATATTTTAAATAATAAATAAATAAATGTAGTCTTAGAGGAGACTAACACAGGCAACAGATGCTTAAATCCCACATTCCCTCCTGCCTGCAAGGACTAGTCAGAAAGGGCAATCATTCTCCCGATACTCCTCGTTACTACTTTAGAGGCTGCCTGCCTCTTGCCTGGAACACTGCTATGGAACACCTTCCCATTTCTTCTGTAATGGGTTGCTGGATCAGATGCATAGATGGGGATTGCTGATCTGCCACATGACTGCGGGAAGAGACCTTGGGATCAGCTTAGGGAAAAGTCTTCCCTTTTTCAACCTCTTTCCTCTGGCTTTTTACTTTAACTGGTAGAATGGGTCCCCAAATTAGTGCTGCCACCCTCCCCTGATGCAAATGCTAGCGGGTTCTGCTTCTGCAGATGATGTTGCATACCAGTATTTATGAGATGCCCCACTTGCAACCCTCAACTGATATTCTTCCTGCAGTGCATACACTTTAAAGTACCTCCAGATCAGGAATGTCTTCTGTAATTTCTTTTCTACATCCTTAGGAGGTTATAAAAATATATATATATATATATAAATATAATTTTTAGAAAATAATTGAAAAATGATATATGGGTGAAATAATATATTAAATTTGTATCACTGGGTTTTGGGTTCACTTACGGACACATTTTAAAAGGCCCACGCGTGTAAAGAGGTTATGCGCGTGGCCGGGCCCTGTGCGCACTTTCGAAAGGGCCCAGCCATGCGCATAACCCCCGATACACGCAGAAGTGCCGGGCCAGCTAAAAGGGGCAGGCCAGAGGGCATGGGAGGGGCGGGAAGGGGCGAGGCAGCAGCCAGCCAGGCCAGGGGCCATTAGGCCCTGTCCCAGGGAAGCGCGCGCTGGCCAACTGCCAGCACGTGTAACTCACTTCTGCTCCAAAGGAGCAGGTAAGTTAAAAAAAAAAAATGCTAGTTAGGGTTAATTTAAGGGTGAGGAGAAGAAGGGAACTAAAACATGATATTTGGGGGGGGGGGGGGGTTTGTTTCAAAATGAAACAAAACAAAAAAAAAACTGAACAAAAACCCAAACAAAATGAAAAATTCCAGCATGATTAGCCCAACGGGGGAATTTTAAATCCCCGGTGCACGCCAATACTGGGAGATATGCATGTGGCCAGGCCACGTGCACGCCAAGCACATTTTCAGAGCAGCCCGGCCACCAGGAAAGCGCCTAATGGCAAAAGTGCGCGTGGACTTTTTAATCCTGCACCAAACACACTGATATTTTAATACAAATTCCTTGCATACATTGTGTTGGAATATCATCTTATTAATACTGCAAAAAGTACATGTGTAGCCTTATACCTTATAAAACTATGGCATCAAGTATAAAGTTATTGGCTTGTCTACAGCATGCATGCTTTTCAAAATGTCTCTTTTCTATGCAATCAAAAGTACGGTAAGTACAGCCTTTCAGATGGATACAAAACCATTAGCTAGATATGGCTGACTTCGACAAGATGACGCCAGTTTTATCTGTGTAGAAGGCACCTAAGTCTTTGAAAATGTATCCATGAATGAGCAACCAAAACCAGAATGATTCAGAGATGGAAGAAGAATTCCCTCCTAATTAAAGTGCCTGTGATCCTTAGATCTATGTTCTTACCTTTCCCTAGGCAACTGGTGATTGGGATTGTGCCGACAACGAACACTGAGGCCAAAGAGCTTGCGGGCAGTGCGTTGAATCTTCTGCCGCTGGACATCCATAGAGCTCTGGAGAAGCTTGTAGCGGGTCTGCAGGTCCCAGTCATTACCCCAGTGCTGGTGTATGCTTCCGATGGTCAGGAAATGGTTACTTGGTAATCTTTTCATGAATGACTTGAATTCATCTGCATTAAAATACAGCTATGATTGAAGAAGTATATAGGGATATGCAGTCATTAGAAACAACATCGAAAATACACATTGGCATTTGTTGTTTTATTTCACGTAGTTCCAATTGAAATGATACAAAAAGACAAAATGTACTACAATGCAGACATGAAAGAAAAGAAAATAATAAAAGAAAAACAAAACAAAACGAAATGAAATGAAAGTTTTTTCATGCACACATAATCCCAGAAGTAGGACATAAGAAAAGAGTTCAAATGCCATGGAAAGTTTGCCAAACAGAAAAAAAAAACATTAAATAGAAAAAGCTCCTCAAAACAAACAAACACATAAAAATAGAACTGATTATAAAAAAGGGGAGTCTCCTAAGCCCTGGAAACCCACTCCCACCCTTCAAAAAAGTAAACCTGGGCCAGGCCTAGCCAGAGGCCTCCCCTGTTCCCGTTAACTCCCACTACCTGCCAACAAAACTAATCTAATGAGATCTGGGCCCAGCCGGGGCCTCTTCAGATCCTCCTGCTCCCCCCCCCCCCCCCCCCCCTTCCTTTGTTTAAATCTGCCAGGGTAGGAACATCACTCTGGCACCTGAGACCTGGGTGAGAGCGAGTGGCTTCTCTCCTGCCCTTTAGAACTTCCCAGGACCGGGGAATGTGGTAAATGGGGGCCACCCCAGCCTTGGTATATTTAAATGTGTTGGTGGGAGGGGCAAAGGGAGCCCCTAACTGGGCCCGGGGATGACCAACAGGGTAGGCCAAGGTACTGGGCTAGATTTGTTTTTGAGCCAGGAGTAAGGGTCAGAGGGGCCCAGGGAAGCCGCTTGCTGGTCAGATCAGGGCCCTGGTTTCACTTTTTGCAGGGCAGGAGGGGATTTCCAGGGGCATGGGAGGCCTACTTTTCTTTTTCTTTTTTTTATCAGTTTGGGTTTTTTGTTTAGGGGTTGTTTTTTTTGACAAATGAAATAATAAAATTAAAAAAAAAAATTAAACAAACCAGAAAATGAAAAGCAAGTTTGCTTACCGTAAAAGGTGTTTCCGTAGATAGCAGGATGAATTAGCCATGCTGTCTGGGAGTGCCTCGCGGCCGGTCAGTAGGCGGAGTTTTCTCAGTTAGTACAGAGTTTTAAACTCTGTAGGGCTGCGGGGTGAGCTTCCCGCACGATTGCCTTGTTACCTCAGTCTCTTGTAGCCAAGCGAGATGTATATGGAAAACATTTTTGGTAAAATCTGTAGACTGTCTAGGGAGGTGGGATGGGATCGCATGGCTAATTCATCCTGCTATCTACGGAAACACCGTTTACGGTAAGCAAACTTGCTTTTTCTCATCGATAGCAGGGCTGAATTAGCCATGCTGTCTGGGAGTCCCAAGCTCCCCGGTTGTGTCCATATAATAAGTTTTTCCAATTGAGGACACTACTCTCCAATAAAGGTAGACAGTCTTACTCATCATGAAGGGTTGACAAAATTGCCGAACCTAGAGCTGCATCGAAAGTTGCTTGTTGTCCGATATAGTAGTGAGATGTGAAAGTATGAAGAGAAGACCAGGTTGCCGCTTTGCTGATGTCCAGCAGCGGAACTCTTTTCAAATGTGCAACAGATGCTGCTGTTGCGCGTCTCTGGTGTGCTTTCGGTTTGTTGCTCAAAAACAGCAAACGTTTATTGTAGCAGAATTCAATGCATTGAGATAACCAACTAGCAATGGTTCTTTTGGAGATAGGCTGGTTTGGATTATTAGGGTTAAAGGAGAGGAACAATTGAGATGGTCTGCCTTGAGATTGAGTTCTGTGTTTGTAGTAAGCTAATGCTCTTTTACAGTCTAAAGAGTGCAGAAGCTTGTCTCGGTCATTATGATGAGGTTTAGGTTTAAAGATTGGCAATGTAATTGACTGGTTTATGTGGAAAGCCGATACTACCTTAGGAAGAAAGGTAGGATGAGGCCAAAGAGTGACCTTATCATGGTAAAATTCTAAATAAGGAGAATAGTGAACCAAAGCTTTAGTTCACTTACTCTCCGTGCTGATGTGACAGCCACTAGAAAGACCGTTTTCCAGGTTAGGTATTTGATGTGGCATGAATCTAATGGCTCGAAAGGAGGCAGCATTAGTTGTTCTAGGACTATATTGAGATTCCATGGTATAGGTGGTTTTGACACCGGTGGCCTTAGACGTAGCATGCCCCTCATGAATCTGGAGATTAACGGATGGTTGGAAATGGGAAGTCCATTGTGAGCATGGTGGAAAGCTGCAATAGCACTAACATGCACATGAACTGAAGCCAGCACTAAACCAGCAAGGTAGAGTGTATGAAGATACTCCAGGAGTTGTGTGGCTGTTGATGAGAAAGGGTTTAGCTTTCTTTGTTCGCACCATTCCGTGTAACGATGCCACTTTCCTGCATAGTTACGTCTAGTTGAAGGTTTTCTGGATGCAATTAGAATATCTTCAAGTGGAGCTGGCAGACCCAGATGGTTTAGTAATTGCCTTTCAATCTCCCAGCTGTGGAGGGATTGATGCAGTGGATGAAGGAGGGATCCCTCTTCCTGAGTCAACAGATGTGGATGGTTCTCCAGTGGAATTGGTGGGAAAATGGATAGTCGCATGAGGTACGGATACCAGGGCAGTCTTGGCCGTGCCGGAGTTATGAGGATCATATCCGCTATGTCTCAGATACATTTTTGAATATTAGCGGAATGGCAGGGTAGGCGTATAGTAAGCCCTCTGACCATGGAATGAGGAAGGCATCTGGAGCGTGATGCAGTTTGCTCGGGTAAATGGAGCAAAATATTTTTGTTTGACGGTTGTGCTCTGTGCCAAAGAGATCTATCATCGGGTTGCCCCAGCAAACTGCATCACGCTCCAGATGCCTTCCTCATTCCATGGTCAGAGGGCTTACTATATGCCTACCCTGCCATTCCGCTAATATTCAAAAATGTATCTGAGACATAGCGGATATGATCCTCATAACTCCCTTATGATGTTCAGCACCCAAGCATCTGAAGTAATCGTCTCCCAATTGTCATAAAACAGTTGAAGGTGACCTCCTATGTAAGGTGGTAGAGGTGGCTCGGGATAGCTTAAAAAGATGAAGTCTGTTTTTGAGGAGGTGCTGGCCTTTGTTGATGAGGTCGTCCACGGGATTGATGGGCCTGAGGTTGGTATCTTTGGTGGGAATAATTCTGTGATCGATAGGTATTATATGGCTTAAAGGGTAGCCTTGGGTAGGACTTCTTCCTGAAGGAAGGGTAAAATTTCCTGGACGAGGTATGGGGGTTCGTTGGAGATGTGAGTGATAGTACAGCGGTACTCTGTTCTTTAAGAAGAGTAACGGTTTCCCCAAACTTCTCACCAAAAAGATTATCACCCAGGCTCGGTATGTCCACTAACTTATCATGAACATCCTCTCTAATTGCACTTGCTCTCAACCGCGCCATCCGTCTGGCCGCTATAACCTAGCCGAGGACGTTGCAGTAGACTCAAAGGACTCATGGACAGACCGAAGTAGATGGTGAAGCCCTTCTTCCATGTCTGTAAAAGGTTATGGCAGAGTATTTTCAGAGGTTAAACATAAGGGACGTAATCTCTGAAGACATGTTGAATTTTTGTTGCCAACATGGAGGAATGGAATACCTTACGGCCAAAATCGACCATAGACTTATGGTCTTTTCCTGGTGGTGAATTGGAATGACGTTTTGACCGTTTTGCCTTTGAGAGTGCAGATTCCACTACTATTGAATTATGTGGCAGCTGTCTGGAATCGTAAATTGTGGAATTCCGCATGCGATACTTTAAGTCTGTTTTCCTTGATGAGGATGCAGTGGTAAATGGTTTGTCCCACATTTCACGAAGAACTGTATCCAGCACTGTATGTGGTAGGGATGTGAATCGTTTTTGAATGATTAAAATTATTGTCAGATAATTTTAAAATCGTCCAAAATCATTAGAGTGCACGATACAATACAAATGCCCACGATTTATCATCAGGGGCATTTGTATTGTATCGTTAAATAGGGCACACCAAAAAAGCCCCTAAACCCACCCTGACCATTTAAATCGACCCGACCCGACCCATCGCTATTTTTTTTTTACGGAGGCCCGCGCCGCAAAAAAAAAACAAAACCCATCTGACCCTTTAAATCGAGCCCCCCCCCTCCCGACCCGACCCATCACTAATTAATTTTTTACGGAGGCCCGCACCACAAAAAAACCCAAAAAAACCCATCCGACCCCTTAAATCGACCCCCCCCTCCCGACCCATTGCTATTTTTTTTTTTACGGAGGCCCGCGCCGCAAGAAAAAAAAAAACCCATCCGACCCTTTAAATCGACCCCCCCCCTCCCGACCCCTCCAAAACCTTTTAAAGTTACCTGGTGGTCCAGGGGGTCCTCGGGGGGCCTCGGGGAGAGATCCAGGGGGGCCTCGGGGAAAGATTTCCCAGGCATCAGCTGTTCTAAAAAAAAAAAAAAATGGCGCCGATGCCCCTTTGCCCTTACCATGTGACAGGGTATCCGTGCCATTGGCCGGCCCCTGTCACATGGTAGGAGCACTGGATATCCGGCGCCATCTTTACTCATCAGCCCATATTATACTAAGGGCTGATGGCCGGCGCCATGTTTAAAGATGGCGCCGGCCATCTTTACTCATCAGCCCATATTATACTATGGGCTGATGAGTAAAGATGGCCGGCGCCATCTTTAAAGATGGCGCCGGCCATCCAGTGCTCCTACCATGTGACAGGGGCCAGCCAATGGCACGGATACCCTGTCACATGGTAAGGGCAAAGGGGCATCGGCGCCATTTTTTTTTTTTTTTTAGAACAGGTGATGCCTGGGAAATCTTTCCCCGAGGCCCCCCTGGATCTCTCCTCTCCCCGAGGCCCCCCTGGATCTCTCCCCGAGGTCTCCCGAGGCCCCCCTGGACCACCAGGTAACTTTAAAAGGTTTTGGGGGGGTCGGGAGGGGGGGGTCGATTTAAAGGGTCGGATGGGTTTTGTTTTTTTTTTGCGGCGCGGGCCTCCATAAAAAAAAAATAGCGATGGGTCGGGTCGGGAGGGGGGGGGGTCAATTTAAGGGGTCGGATGGGTTTTTTTGTTTTTTTTGCGGCGCGGGCCTCCGTAAAAAAATAATTAGCGATGGGTCAGGTCGGGAGGTCGATTTAAAGGGTCGAATGTGTTTGTTTTTTGTTTTTTTTGCGGTGCGGGCCTCCTAAAAAAATGTGAATTGGAATCGGAAACGATTCCAATTCACATATCTTAACGATCAGATTTGAGCCCCCCCGCAGCCGAATCTGATCGTTAAGACGATCTGGCACACGATTCACATCTCTAGTATGTGGTGGTAAAGCTGTTGGTTCTGGAGGCATTTTGAATATTTTCAGTATCCCTAACACCTCTGACCTAGGATCAGGGATCTTTCCCGTTTCGATGTTTAAAATAGAGCCCACTTTCTCGATGAACTTTGCGTAGGACAAGTCTTCGGGAGGGGAATAAGGTTCCGGGAGTCCTTCTGGAGGGTCAGATGGGAACCCTGTAGATGAACCAGCGACGATGTCCATGGTGAGTCTGGAGTGTCTGGTCGGCCTGGAATTGGAGATGGTGCCAACGGCTGAGATGGAAGGAGTGGAGTTGGCGATGCAAGTGGCAAAGGCTGAGAAGGCGCAAGTGAAGGCTGAGGGTGTGCTGTGTTCAGTTCTTGGAAGAAAGTATTTAACGCCTGCGAAATCTGTAACATCGCTTTAGATGCTAGAGGTTGTGAAGGTCCCTGAAATGGCCGCATTCCTGAAGGCATTGCTGATATGAGCTCATCTTGAGGAGGCAGGCCTGAGTTATAGAGAAGCAGAGGGGGTTGTGGTCTACTAAGAGAAGATCCATCAGAATCTGAACCCTCGCTAGATGTGGCAGTGTCATGGACAGAGACCAGTTCCAACTGTGGGTGAGAATCTGTCACACCAGGTGTTGTAGATATTACATGCTTAGTTTTTTGTGACTTTTTAAGATGTTCCTGACTTAGTAGTGTAGCCTGCGTCAAGACTGGTGTCAAGGGTGTCGGAATTCGAGGTTGAATCGATAGTTTCGCATGTTTTGAGACATGCTGCTTCGATACGTCGTGTGGAATCGGTGCTGCGCGCTTAGATGCACCTTTGTGCGCCAATCCGTGTGCTGATGCATTGTGCGTATCGTTGCATGCACCGTCTTGCGCCCCTGTAATGTGCGCGCCACTATGCGCCGATGTGTCGTCAGAGCTGTGCGCCAATATTTTGTGCTCATAGCTGTGCGCCGATGTCTTGTGCGCGTAGTTGTGTGCCGAGGCCTCGGGCACCGACTTGTGCGCCGGTGAGTTGTGCGCCCAGCTATGCGCTGATGCGCCGTGCGCGTATCTCAGCTCCGACCCACCGTCCTGCTTCGGCCAATTTGATTTTCTATGAGCCATCTTTCTCGGCGTCGATGAGCGGGTTCGAGTGGGTTCAGTGAACTGAAACCCACGCGACTCATGAGGGGATTTCTGTGAAAGAGGAGTTGTGGCCTCAAGTTCCTTCACTGGCCCTGGTGGATTGACCGACCTGGCCAATGTACCCTCTAGCGAAGCAGACCTTTTAGATGGAGTCTTCTTTGGTCTCTTCGACGGTCCCGGCGAAGACTGTGTGGATGATATATTTAGCAGCGCAATTTTTTCCATGTGTTTTCTTTGTGCCCTGGGGGACATACAGCCACATACAGACATACAGTCCCGGCAGGAGACTTGGTCATGTTCCGGTCCCAGGATATATAGCAGTAATTATGTCCATCTGTAATGGACATAATCTTACCACATTGGCAGTATTTAAAACCGGATGGCTTAGGAGCCATCACAGCCCAGAAGAAATGAAGAAGATAAAAAAATTGAGAAAAAAATCTCTTCAGAGACGAGGAGGAGAAAAACCCCGCGTGCAGACTTGCTTGCGGAAAAAAAGAGACTGAGGTAACAAGGCAATCACACGGGAAGCTCACCGCGCAGCCATACAGAGTTCAAAACTCTGTACTGAGAAAACTCCGCCTACTGACCGGTCGCGAGGCGCTCCCAGACAGCATGGCTAATTCAGCCCTGCTATCGACAGGAAAAAGCCTCTCCCCACAAATGAAAAAAATAAATGGGGGGGTTGTGCAATCCTAAAAACGTTACAGTGCAGTGTATTGCTCTTGTTACTTTAACAGACAAGTAGTTCAGTGCTTTGAAAGAATATGGTGAATTTGTTATATCAAGATTTTGTTCTGTGTATGTATTACCATAACATTAATTTTAATGCAAAATATTTGAAAACATTTCTTAAAAAATAGTGATCTGTAACATAATGACATTTGTGTATCAAGTGATATCCATCTGTTTTTGACTTAGAGATTAAACCCTAATAAAAACAATTCCTTCTCATGAATATTAAATATAGGAACACACAGGATTAGAAATGTCTTCTTCAGACATTACTAGAAGCAAACTGAGTCCATGTACCTTTCAGAATATGAAGATAAAGGTGAATTTTAAAAGTCCGTCATGCGCATTAATTAGGGGAGGCACGAATAAGTCGGACTTGCATGTGCCGAGTGGATTTTAAAAGCCGCCAAGATACACGCATATATCCCAAAGCACTTACATCTTGGGAAGTTTTCAAAAGGGGGCAGGGCGTGAGCATAAATACATCCCCAGCTATATCTATATAAATGAAAATGGATAAAATAGTAACAAATTAAGAAAAAAGGTAGGTGAGATACTCAAAAACAATAGTTAAACTGGTATCTTAAAAACCTGTAATTTAAAACTCAACAAAGGTACATAGTCTAAAACGAGTGAAGAAACAGGTATGAGAAAATCATATACCAGCATGTGATTATTCTTATTTTTCAATTTTTTATACTTATATGCATTTAAAAAATGCCTTGCGCCTTTGTTGAGTGTTAAATTACAGGTTTTTATGAAGCCAGTTTAACTATTGTTTTTAAGTATCTCACCTACCTTTTTTTTACTACATATTCTGTAGGTTAGGTGTTTGGGGATTTATTTTTATATTGTTTAACAAATTAAAAAAAGCTGAATCCCTCAAGAAAAAAAAAATCCCTGTTTGAAGCTCAAGATGAAAATGCCTGTTCAAATAACCAGGATTTTACCTTCTCTCTAAAGCTTAAATAAGAAGTCTGAAAAGAACATTCATAAGGTAATGCTTTCCAAAAATAAGGTGCTATACAACTAAAACCTGAGGGGCGGATTTTAAAACCCCTGCGCGCCGGCGCGCCTATTTTGCATAGGCCGCCGGCGCACGTAAAGCCCCGGGACGCACGTAAGTCCCGGGGCTTTCGAAACGGGGAGGGAGGGGGCGTGTCCGGGGGCATTCCCAAAATGACGCGCCATTTCGGGGGCGTGCCACGGCATTATGGGGGCGGGCCTGGGGGCGTGGCGCCGGCCCGGGGGCGTGGTCAAGGCCTCCGGACCATGCCCCCAGGACCGGAGGACGGAGCGGGGCTGCCGGCAACACGCGCAAAGTTACGCCTGCTGAAAGCAGGCGTAACTTTGCCGACAAAGGTGGGGGGGGTTTAGATAGGGCCGGGGGGATGGGTTAGGTAGGGGAAGGGAGGGGAAGGTGGGGGGAGGGCGAAGAAAAGTTCCCTCCGAGGCCGCTCTGAAATCGGAGCGGCCTCGGAGGGAACAGGCAGGCCGCGCTGGGCTTGGCGCGTGCAGGTTGCACAAATGTGCACCCCCTTGTGCGCGCCGACCCCGGATTTTATAAGATACGCGCGGCTACGCGCGTATCTTATAAAATCTGGTGTACTTTTGTTCGCGCCGGTGGCGCGAACAAAAGTACCGGTGCGCGTATTGTTTTAAAATCCGCCCCTGATTTTTTGGCTAACTGAAGCATCAGTTGCGCAGGCGAAGGCACTTGCAGAACGTAGGGCCCTAGCATGAAAATATCAATATATGAAGGAGTAGCAGAATGAAAACATTTATAAACCAACTGGAGATTATTTTAAACTTTCTTCTCCAAATGAATAGTACCCAATCTAACTCCCTTAAAACAAGGGCTATATAACCTCTAGCATGAGATCCAGTTAAAATCCTCCTCACTGTGCTTTGTTCACCCTGCTGTATAACCCTGATGTTTTATGTTATATTCTTTTACCTGAATTTTCAAAGTCCTTATACGATTCAGTCCAGGACTTGGCCATGTTTGCTAGGGTATACTCCATGATCTGGATGTCAGTGATAGGACAGTTGCATTGTGGGTATTCCTCAGCACACTGGCACGCACACTGGTTGTTTCTACACACATACTCGCCTTCCCCATTGCACATGATGTAACTCAGTGCTGACTGGACAAACTTCTCCTGCAAATACTGTGGGAAGATTATCTGGAGACCTGGACATGTGAAGAAAAAGTAGAACATTTTAAAGGTTAAAACCTGTTTGACTCACAGCCATAGAGCTGACATAGTGAGAAAAGAGGATTTCTTTCTACTTGTCATGATCAGCAAATATGGGGCACAAGATTTATGCCTTCAACTCAGCACCGTTGCTGAGCTGAGATCTACCAACATCTGTGAACCGTTAAAAGGTCGTGACATCCACAACCCCAAGAAAGTGTGGCACAGTTTGCTGAGCACAAACCCAAATTGGAAGGTGCCCTGAATCAGACAACACAGATACCTTTAATCCACAGAGCTCCTGGGTAAACAGAGACCGAGTCTTCATGCCTTTAACTCCTTATGCTCTGTCTCTACACTGGAAATAGGTCTGTCTTCGAAATACCTCTAATTTACAAACTACCCTTAGTTTTAGAGGAGACTTTCGCCATAGCTATGGTTACCAGTGAGGCATACTGTATCCAAATAGAGCTTTGGGACTTTTTTCACATTGATCAGACCAGAAAAGCAATCCATTTGGAGGCTATAGGAACCTTTCAGCAGCTCATATTTTTTAATGGTCTACACCAAGGATTTTCAACTCTATTCTTGAGTACTTCCTAACCCCAGTTGAGTTTCTAGAATATTCACAATGAATATGCATAATATAGATTTGCAGCCATTGCCTCCACTATATGCAGATCTATCTCATGCACATTCATTGTGCCTATCCCGGTTAGAGGGAACACAGGACACAGTTGAAAACTAGGGGTGTGCACAGCAAAAAATTGTGTTTAGTTTATTATGTCAGTATGTGCTCTTTTTTGATTTTTTTTTTAAGGTTTTTTTGTTTTTGTTTTAGAAAATAGTACATGCTATTTGCAAATAGCATGCACTAATTTCCAAAACCAATAAAGAAAAGATTTGAGTCTCAGAACTCAGGGGTCTTCTGACCCCCTGTCCTCCCCCCTTCCCACCTCTGGGGACTCCTGGATTATGCTGTTTGTTATGGGTACCTGCGTGCACTATTTGCAAACAGTGTAAACTAAAAACAATAGAGAAAATACAACATTTTATATTTCTGTTTTGTTTCAGAAACAAAATAAAACAACATAGACAATGTCATTGAGTTGTTCATCTTGTTTCAAACAAATGGACATCCCTATTGAAAACCTCTACCAAAGACTCACTGTACCTCTACTTACTGTGCTATGCTTTGAGGAGGCTGCCTCTATACTTGTAGCTCCTTCACGGAAAAACTTCGCGGGAGAGTGGGCGAGCGCCCATTCTCCTGGGCGCCCGATCCAGTAAATAAATTTATGTAAATGAAGGCCCGCGGTAAAAGGAGGCACTAGGGACACTAGCGCGTCCCTAGCGCCTCCTTTTTGACAGAAGCAGCAGTTGTCAGCAGGTTTGACAGCCGACGCTTCATTTTACTGGCGTCGGTTGTCGAGCCCGCTGACAGCCACGGGTTCAGAAAACGGACGCCGGCAAATTGAATGTCTGTCTTCCAACCCGCGAGCCCTGGGCAGATTTTTATTTTTATTTTTTCAATTTTTAATTTTTTTTTACTTTTGGGGCCTCCAACTTAATATCACTATGATATTAAGTTGGAGGGTGTACAGAAAAGCAGTTTTTTCTGCTTTTCTGTACACTTTCCTGGTGCTGGCCGAAATGAATGCCTGCCTTTTGGCAGGCGTTAATTTCTGAAAGTAAAATCTTTTAAGTTTTTATCTCTAAATTATGTATGTTTTATTTTTGTTAACCGTTTTGATTAATCTCCTGATTGTAAAAGCGGTATACAAACATTTTAAAATAAATAAATATAGATAAAATGTGCGGCTTCGCTGCACATTTTGGGGCAGATTTTCAAAGGGGTACGCGCATAAGATACGCGCATACCCCCCGAAAACCTGCCCCAAGTTCCCCCTGCGTTCGTCAAGCCTATGTTGAATAGGCTCAGTGGTGCATGCAAGCGTGTAAGTCCCGGGGCTTTCCTGTGGGGGGCGTGTTGGGGGCATGTCGGGGGCGTGCCGTGGTGGTGCGTCATCCATGGGTGGGGCTGTGGGCGTGGCTCTGGCCTGGGGGCGTTTCGGGGGTTTGGTTGAAGCCTCCGAAACTGCTCCCGGGCCGGGGAATGCGCGCAAGTTATGCCTGCCTCAGGCAGGCGTAACTTTTTGAACAAAGGTAGGGGGGTGGATTAGGTAGGGGAAGGGAGGGGAAGGTGCGGGGGGGTGGAAGGAAAGTTCCCTCCGAGGCCGCTCCGATTTCGGAGCGCCCTCGGAGGGAACGGAGGCAGGCTGCGAGGCTTTGCGCGTGCAGGCTGCCAATTTTGCACAGCCTTGCGCGCGCCGACCCCAGATTTTAAAGGATACGCGTGGCTACGCGTGTATCTATTAAAATCCGGCATACTTTTGTTTGCGCCTGATGCACGAACAAAAGTACGCGAGGGCGTACTTTTTAAAAATCTACCCGTTTTCTTTCTGTATTGCGCGGAAATGACTAATAGGCCCATCAACATGCATTTGCATGTTGCAGGCGTTTTTAGTTTCGGGGGGGTTGGCCACGCGTTTTCGATGCGCTATTACCCCTTATTATATGAGGGGTAAAAATAGCATGTCGAAAACGCGTGGCTAAACACGGACTAACAGTGCACTCCGCCAAAGCGCACTTTACTGTATCGGCCTGACAGAATCCTCTTTGTCACCAACTGGGATGAGCCTTTCTTCATCTTTCTGACCCTAAGAGCTCCTCTTACAATAAGGAAAGTACACATAGTGGGGGGAGAGAACAAGGAAGTGTGGTCTGTAAACCACCAGCCTGCATTGTCTTCACTCTCTTCACATAAGAGTATCAGACACAAGGTGGTGCCTCACAACACATAGACTGTAACTTTTAAACTGGCACATGGGTGCACATGTGTATGTGTTCGTTGGGCTGCACCTAGGGACGTGGCCATTTTATAACATATACATGTATATGCGCACACATTATAAAGTAGCCTGAATGCGCATGCAATTTTAAGTAGATTTGCGTCTATGTGCGCAATTGCCGCATAAGTGGGAGGGATTTTAAAAGACATGAGCATCAACGCATTAGCAATATGATAGAGGTCTTTAAGATCATGAGAGGTCTTGAACAAGTAGATGTGAATTGGTTATTTACACTTTCGAATAATAGAAGGACTAGGGGGCATTCCATGAAGTTAGCAAGAGCACATTTAAGACTAATCGGAGAAAATTCTTTTTCACTCAACGCACAATAAAGCTCTGGAATTTGTTGCCAGAGGATGTGGTTAGTGTCGTTAGTGTAGCTGGGTTCAAAAAAGGTTTGGATAAGTTCTTGGAGGAGAAGTCCATTAACGGCTATTAATCAAGTTTACTTAGGGAATAGCCACTTTATTAATTGCATCAGTAGCATGGGATCTTCTTAGTGTTTGGGTAATTGCCAGGTTCTTGTGGCCTGGTTTGGCCTCTGTTGGAAACAGGATGCTGGGCTTGATGGACCCTTGGTCTTACCCAGCATGGCAATTTCTTATGTTCTTATGTTGTTACGATTCTTCCCATAGCTGGAGCTACGGGAGGCCTCTCACCTTCCTCTGGAGGCCGCTCCAAAGCCGGGGTCTCGCCTGATCTGGTTGCCCAGCTTTTGCTCCATGGCTGGGGAGGCCTTCGACGTCCTCGGTGCCTGCCTGAGGCTTGCTTCAGTCTTTGCCTGGACTTACTGGTTTGGGCCACCCCTTCTCCCTAGGGGTCGGCCCGCAGTTCTTCTCTCCAGTTATAGGGCCAGCCAGATGTGGCCCATCTGAACTCCTCCCAGGGAGTTGCTTGTTCCTGTCTTATAAAAGGACTTCCTCTTCACTCAGTCCTTGCTTCAGCAATGGCGCTAGTCTATCTAGGCTGTGTCTCCCTTGGACTTCCTGATGTTTCTGCTTGCTTCTGGTGTTCCAGTTCTGATGTTCTTGCTTGCTCCTGATGTTCCAGTCCTGATGCTCCAGGATGTGGAACCCATGCCTCCGAGAGATCCTGCTTCTGTTCCGAGTTCCTAGACTCTTGCTTCTGATTCTTAGTTCCATCTCTGGAGGACCCGAGGGGTTTCCACTACCCTGGGCTGAGTGACTTCCCGAGCTTCTCTCGCTCTTCTCGTGGTCCGCGACAAGCCTCTTGGCTGTGTAGGGCACGAAGGAGACAGTGTGGTCCGCGACCGTCCATTGGGGCCACCCGTTGGCAATGGATTGGTAGGGTGCCTCTTGTTTCTGTTTTCGTCCTGAACTCCTCTATGCTTTGCTCCAAGTTCCAAGGCCTTGCTTTCTCCGTTTCAGTCCTGTGCCAACCTGACCTCCGTCCGGCCTGCCATCATAATAGTGTGGTCTCCCGGGGCATGTAGGTCGGCGGAGTGGCCGGGACCTGAACCATCTTCACCACTGCAAGGGCACACCTCACTTCTCTTCCACCTAGAAAGCCTTGGTATGCCAAGCCTCGAGTGCTTGCTCGAGACTGACGCCAGCCATAACATATGTAATTCGCCCAGGTAAGGGATAGGACTTCCAAAGCCCCCTAGTTTAATAGCCTCCCCTGTTAGCCCTGACCTGTAAAACCCTGCTGATCTGCCTAGAAATTTTTGTTTTACATGTCATCCATAGCAGAAGTAAAGTTACACAGCGGGGACCCCAGAATGCACCAGTGCATGTAAGTATTTACACAAAAATTTCACATTTGAATGCAGGAACACCCATGACCCACCCAGACCAAGCCCATTTATATGCACAGCAGCAAGTGCACACCTATCTGAGTGACTTTTAAAATCCGCTTGGCATGCATGAGCCCAACTTGAGCACATATTTCCCAGTTTTAGTACACGCTGGGCTTTTAAAATTCACCTTTCAGCTATTACAGCCAAAAGAAGACCAAAACCAAAACCACTGAATTAATTCTTGTTTCATTCTGAGAGAGATGTTTCATGCCTCCTTTTCTAAATCAGTGTGAGCTATTGCTGTGTGTCAAATTCCCAGATACCTCTTTTTTTAATACTGGGAGAAAGTTGTCCCCATTCAGAAAGTTCCCCTCAACCGGAAGACTCTAGTCTTTTTGTAAAATGGAGAAACGTTACAATAATAAGTCATTCGGGTTTGGGCAGGCCTTTAATGAATCACTTTAAAATGTCATCTTGCATCTCATTAGAGACAGACAGATATTGTTTTGTATCAGTGTACATTGTGATGTCATCTGCACTATTAGCACAACACAGCAACTTCAACCTCATTTTTAGTATTGAAAATACTGAATGGTTAATACCTAAAGAGTAATTCTAGGGGTATTACATAATAGTTGGAGTTGCGGTCATGTAAATCTTCATCTAGCACCCAGACCTGAAGAATTTAATTCAGGCAATCTTATAAAACCAATATTAGAAACATAGAAACATGACCGCAGAAAAAGACCATACGGCCTATCTAGTCTGCCCATCCTTACCAACTATTCAGATTTCAAATCTCTACCCTCCCTCATAAATCCTCTGTGTTTATCCCATGCTTTCTTGGATTCAGATACTGTCCTTGCCTCTACCATCTCCATGGGGAGGCTATTCTATGCATCCACCACTCTCTCTGAAATGAAATATTTCCTCGGATTACTCCTGAGTCTAGCCTCTTTTGCCTTCATCCTATGACTATGTCATTCTAGAGCCTCCTTTCCTCTGCATGGAAACCTTGGCGGTATTTAAATGTCTCTATCATATTTTACATCCTGCTTTTCTTCAATGGTATACATGTTTGCATCTTTAAGTCTGTCCCCATATGCTTTAATCTTTGACCATTTTAGTGGCCATTTTCTGGACCGACACCATCCTGTTTATATCCTTTTGAAAGTGTGGTCTCCAGAACTGTTCAGAGCATTCCAATTGAGGTCTCACTGGGGACTTATACAGGGGCAATATCACCTCCTTTTTTCAACTGACCATTCCTCTCCCTATGCAGCCAAGCATTGTCACAGATTTGCCTGCTATGCATCCTCCCTGTGTCATAGTTCTGCCTGCTATGCAGCCTCCCCACCAGCAGAGGTCTTCAGCGAGCCCTGCTCCCATTAGCACAAGTTATCTCCTTGATGGTTCAGCTCGAAGCCTACTTAACCCAGCATGTCCAATCTCTCAGTGCCTCTTCATTGAGACACCTTGGCTCCTTGACCTGGCCACTTCCTTCTTGCTATTCTTTTTTGCCTTCTAGCCTACCCAGACCTCCTGCCTTGCCTTATGGTCTATCCAGGCCCTCTATCTTCTCTTGTGGCCTACCCAGGCCTCCTACCTTGCCATATGGCCTCTCTTGGCCTCTTACCTTGCTCTGTGGCCTCTCTTGACCTCTTGCCTTGCTCTGTGGCCTCTCTTAACCTCTTGCCTTGTTCTGTGGTCTATCTTGGCTCCCTGTCTTACTCTGTAGCCTTCCAGGCTTTCTTGCCTTGCGCTGTGGCCTCATGGGCTTCTCTGTCCTGCCTTGCAGCCTCTGGGCCTACTAGAGTTTCCTTGCCCAGCCTTTTGGGCTTTCTTGTTCCCTGTCGCCTGTCTAGTCCAGTCCTTGTCCACGCCTGTCTTGCTGGATCCAGTTCTCATCCAGTCTGTCCTTGTCTTGCCCTGTCCAGTGCAGTCCAGTCCCTTGTATATTTTCTCAGGCCTCGTCTTTGCCTCTGATCCTGGCCTTGCCCTCAATTCCAGCCTTGTCTCCAGCCCAGTCTGCATTTAGCCCCAGCTCGCAGTCTGTACCTTATCCCAGTTCCCAGTCTGAACCTAGTCTCAGCTCCTAGATCTAGCCCCAGTCAGTGCCTGCATCCCGCTCCCAGCCAGTACCCACATCCAACTCCCAGCCTGTGCCTGACCCCAGCATCCAGCCTGTACCTGTCTCCAGCTTCCAGTCAATGTCTACTCCAGCCATGATGTTCTGTACAGTAGTGGTTCTCAACCTTTTTCCCATCGTGACACACCTGACAGACCATGCTCACATGTGTGACACACTGCTCATTACAATTCAAGGCGGAAATAAAAAATAAAGGTCCAGTATTATTTTTATTCTTAAGAATAAAATATACGTTTTCTGTCTGAACAGAAATTGCATAAATAGTAAACAGCCCACATCAAAACAGTACCAATTTCCAGCACTTAAACAGTAACCACCTTACCTAAAAAATACAAGACTGAAAATAGTACACCAGGCCTTAAGACACCAATACATCTCCTATTAGGAAAACGGACCAAGTCAGACTGCTATAGAGCCCTACACAAACTACACGCCAGCAGAAAACCTCACCTGAATCACATGTGCTGACCCTCACCTAACAAAGAATAAAGAGACCAAAACGCATAACTAGAAACATGCAGGCAAAAACTGAATTGGAAACCGCAACACGCCAGAGTCTCTGTAAGCAGTGTAATAAAGGAAAAAAAAGAAACATCACCAGTCCTTATAAAACAAATAAAAAAATATATAATCAATAGCAGCAAAACCATACAAACAAAAAGAACAGATTATTTCAAAACAGCTGATGAATGGAATATCCAATAATTAAAAACTCATATAAAAAATTTCTAGATACCAATAAAATATTTCAAAATAGCAGACACAAAGGCCCAATAATGAAAAATAATAAGGATATAAAAAATGTTTTGCTCTGCATACCTGGGAACATTTGATATCCAGGTGCCCTGAGATTGTTTTGAATTAGCAGGAGGAGGGATGGTTTGCTTGCAACTTTCTCCTCTCTCTCTCACACTGGCTCTCAATCGCTCACATATACACTTGCTTTTTCTCTCTCACTTATATAGGCTCTTATTTACACATTTACAAACATGCTGACTATCTTTTCACAGGCTTTCAATCGCACACATACACGCTGTCTTTTTCTCTCACACACAGACTCTCATTCACATGCTTACAAACATGCTGTCTCTTTCTCTCACTTTCACACATGCTCTCAATCACATCCTCACCTAAACCAGCTCTCAATCACACACAGACACACATGCTCTCTCTCTTACTTATACACACAGGCTCTTAATCATACATACACATGATCTCTCTCACACACAAAGGATCTCAATCACACACATATACTTTTTCACACAAACAGGTTTTCAATCACAAACTTACACATACAGGTTCTCAATCACAAACTTACATCCATGCTATCTCTCACACACAGGCTGTCAATCGCACACATACTTTCTTTCACATATACAGGCTCTCAATCATTCACATACATGCTATCTCACACACACACACACACACACAGGATGTCAAACACACATGCTTGCTCATTCACTCACTCTCCCCCCCTCCCCCCCGAACTAGCGGCAGCAGCAGCAGCAACCTCCTTCATTTTCAGCCCTTACAGAGAAAGGAGTCCCATTGGCCGCGAGGGTTGACGTTGTTCCTCATCTTACTCCGACCTGCGCTGCTCATTTTTCAGGCCGTGCCTCTCCTTTTCTTCGGGCCGATGCTGCCTGCACTAGCATGGTCTCTAGTTCCCGCACATGCACCCGCTGCTCACCACTTCCTTTTCCGGGCCGGGGGGGGGGGGGGCGGGAAGAAGAGAGCACGCCGGTGCCGCTGACTCCAGCTGTTCTGCTGCGTTCCACCCGGGCTGCCAGCATTAAGCCTGGGCAGAGAACCTATTTCGAATCGGTAGGGGGAGCACCTGGGTCAGCAGGGGGACCTGCAAATTTGGCGACACACCTGTGTGTTCTTGGGGACATACTGGTATGCCGCGACACACTGGTTGAGAACCGCTGCTGTAGAGGACAAGCCCTACCGGCCCCCCCAGAACCCAAGGGCTTAACATGCGGGGAAGAGGGCTGGTTATGTAAAAGACCAGCTCCAGTCCTGCCCTGCTGTCCTGTACTGCTTCTGCGGGGGTGCTCCCTGATTCTAGCCTGCTGACCCGTGACAAGCATTTTTCTGGCTTTTGCTGTTGCCTTATGGCCACCTTAAGCTTATCTGCTATGATCACCCCCAGAGCCCTCTTTTCTATTGTGCTTAGAAGAACTTCACCCCATACTTTACCGCTCCCTTGGGCTTTGCAGTTTAAATGCATGACTCTACATTTTTTAGCATTAAATCCTAGCGATCAGATTCTCTGCCATTCTTCAAACTTTGCTAGATCCCCACCCCAACCTCCTCATACTTTCCACACCATCCTGGCTGATCCTGTTTCAGATTTTAGTATCATCCGCAAAAAGACAAATTTTTCCCCCAACAGTTCTTCCACAATGTCACTCACAAAAATGTTGAAAAGAACTGGCCCAAGGACCAATCCCTGCAGCACGCTGCTGGTAACGCTTCTCTCCTCGGAGTGAGCTACAGGAAAATGCTATTCGAAATACTATATTAATCCTTTCATTCCAAGAAATATTATCCCCTGGTGGGGCACTAAGATGTCCATATTCAAAAGCTTTGTCAAGCTAACTTTCGGAATTAACTGAATTTAATGTAAACAGTCTGTATTACTATTTCCTAAAAATGATGGTACAACAATTCATAAATAAAATAAAATAGGACACAGTACAAATATAAGACATTTGACAAAGCATTTACATTTCTGTATAGAGGGTGGCAATGCCAACTCTATCCAAAATTAGCTAGGAAAACCCTGACATCTTAAATTCCTTCCCCCTGTTCACCAGCTAGATTTTCTCTGGGTGGTGCAGGGGGTGCTTTTGGAATGCTGTTTTACACTGGGCAAAGCTAATGTTCAGTGTTGGCCGGATAAAGATACCTGGGTTACACTGTCCAGACAAATAGCTGTCTTAAAGTTACCCAGACAACTGTGTCTGGGAAACATTAGACCAGATATTCAGTGGGTACAGATTTGGTCTATATATCTGGATAAAGTTAACTAGACAAAGAAGTTTAGGTAACTTTTTCTGGACAGGGCCAACTGAATCTGAATTGCACAGGGCCTGATTAATCAAGATATTTTTCCAACACAAAAAGGGGAGAATGGCCTTAGTGAATCAGGTTATAAACAGCAATATTTAGGAACTAATTTACTTTTTTTTTTTTGCTAGTGAAATTAGCAAATATAAGGGTGAAGCCAAGATGGCGGGGACATAGCAGCATGGCTCAGGACACTGCCCGATTTTCATCTAATTTTCTTGTTTCTTTCGTTAAAGATGGCCCCGAAGTGAAAAGGGAGGATAAGGGTGTACCTCACAGCCCCTTCTCTCCCCTCAGGACAGCGGACCATTATCGAGCTCGCTGCAGGCTATTCAAAGCAGGGGGAGCAACGCTCCGCTGAGGTGACCGCGGGAGGAGCCGCAGTCGACCCTGGAGAGATCAGCTTGAGCTCCCCGGACGCCTCCAGTGCCGATTCTCCAGGACTTCTCAAGCCCGGTGAGTGCAGAAACGACCCCAACGGGACAAGTCTATGCAACTGTGGGAGTCACCGTGGGAAGTGGGAGAAGTGAACAAGGCCTGGAAGGGGAAACGCTGGCAGATTTGCAAGCAGCAAGCTTGATTCCTGAGACTGTGTTTTCTTTGAATGCCTTAACTGGTGAAGTTGTGGAGTCTGAAGCTGCAAATGCCATGTTTCCTAAACCTCCTGTAGTAACTATGGACTCCCTATGGGGGCTGATGGCGCAATTGGGGTTTGCACTACAAAAATTTTCCCAGCAGCAAAAAAGTGTTTCTTTACAATTGGAAACTGTTACCCAGGACTTTAACTCAAGATATGTGAATCAACAACAGAGGATCCAGCAGTTAGAGGATCAAACTAAGAAGTTTCAAGATACTCAGGTGGCACTGGTGCAAGATCATGTTATCCTGAATAGGAAAATGGAACAAATGGAAAATAAGATCAACACCTGAACCTTAGGTTTATTAATTTCCCTAAGGTTCTGGGAGAACAACCAAGGATAATATTAAAGAAATACATGACTGAGGTATTAAAAATTGCACCAGAAAATATACCAGTTTTAAACAAGGTATATTTTCTACCACATGTAACATCAAGAGAAGAAGATGTGGCACCTATGATTGATATGGCAAATTTGACTGAGTTCTTAGAGACTTTTACTTCTGAGATAATAGAGAGGGCAACCCTCTTAGGGCCTCATTTTCCAAGGAGTTACCGCGTGTGATAATTCCGCAAATCGCGCTAACAGCAGTTAACGCGATTTGCAAATGCAAATTTTTAATTTCGTATTCAGGGGGCAGAGTTGGGGCGGAGGAAATGTAAAGTAGGGAGGATTTATCGTGTGCCGCGAAACAGCCGCACTGTTAGCGCGGCTCCTAACGCGGCCAATAACTACACCTCTTTCATTTGCGTTACGTTGTGCGCTACAGGTTTGTCGCGGTTCACGATGTTACCCAGGTAGAGAGTCCATCAAGCTAGGTTGAGAGAACATTGCACAAATCTCATCTTTTTCCTCACTCTGTAGGTCATCAAATCTTCACAAGAGACCACTGTTCTGTTCGTACGTCTCACTTTGAATGTGAAAGTGGCCCCTAACCCCTACACTAATACTTAAACCTCACCTCGAGTTACTAGGTGGGCCTCCCATATGGAGGAGGCACTATGGCAAGGCTCTCTCTCTCTCTCTCATACTGAAACAGGCCTGTCAGGAGACATCGTGAACTACGATATACTGGCAATGTAGCCCAAATTGGGCTAATAGCGCAACTTGCGATAACAGCCTTTCGCATAGCTGATAGTGCAATTTGCGATACACATGCTTATTAGCATAAGGTACACTCCTTTTTTGGTATCGCATGTGATACCAATGCGATATTGGAAAATGAGGCCCTTAGTGTCCTTTATATATTCACAGGATCTCAGTTTAGTCATGAGAAATTATTTTCTAAATATGAGAGTAGAGTTCATGGGTAAAGTTGTACAAGTGTTCCCCGACCTAGCCAAAGCTACCCAAGATAGGAAGAGAGGGTTTCTTGCTATGAGGCAAGAAGTCCACTCCATGGGAGCTGTATTCATGCTTAGATATCTGTGTCATTGCATACTGAACATGGATAATGTTACCTATGTTTTTTTTAGTTCCTGAGCAATTGAAGGCACTTTTGGATAACAAGAAAAAAGTTTTGCCTAATCCCATAGTTCAGGTTAATACTACAAGTGAGTCATAAGGAAAGGAATAGCCATAAATATTAAGCTTATTCTTTAAAGAAATTGTTTCTTTGTGTTCAATTTCCTCATATTTCTGGCATAAGCCCCCGCATACTATATTAGGGGTCATGTTTAGAAAAATTGTTTTTCTTTATATTTTAAACAATTGAACTGTGAAAATATTGAAAAAGTTATTGTTTCTTTGTTTCTGTGCAAAGAGTACATTCTTTGTAAAATTTGAATAAATTAATAAACAGAAAATTAAAAAAAAAGAAATTAGCAAATATGTTGGATTAACAACCCTGAAAACTGTGCTAAGGCAAACTGTGCTAAGGCAAACATCTTCACACTGCTCTGCCTTAATGTTTCCACCCTACTCTGGGGGAAATCATCCATAAGAATCTCCATCCCTGTTCAATTTTCGACTTCTCTTCTGAGACTGCCTGCAAACTGTACTGGGATAGTTTCTGTGATGTAGTAGGCACCTGAGGCCGCAACTCATTTCAGGTAGGTTACCAAGAAGTTTTCAGCTGATCGCTGCCATTTTGATCTGGATTTGTGTAGCCTTGTGCTAAATGGCTGAGCCACGCAGTCCACTTTTCTAAACAAAAGGCCACTCTACTGGTGGTCCGTTAGATAAGGGTTTGCCTTGCTTCACATTCAAAAGCATAAAGAACCTAATCAGTGGTCACTGTGCATGTCCTTTCGGTTTTCATTAGGGGGGGGTCAGCATTCGTTTGAAGCAATATAAGAAATATTGACATTAATTCTTATTTCATTTTGGTTCTGAAATAAAACAAAATCCCCAAAATTTCAGATTTTTTATTTTCATTTTTTGTTTTGAGAAAAAGCACATACTGTTAGTAAACAGCGCACACTAAAATCGTTTTGCCCTGTGCTATTTCCACATAGTGCGTTCTACCTGTAAAAAAAATGAATCAAAAGGGGAACTCCCCCCCCCAATAAAATGGAACAAAAATATTGCCAAAAAAAATCCAAAACCAGAACAAAATGAAAATAAGGAATATAAATAGGAGGATGAAACCCTGACAGAGTCAACCCTTTTAAAATGAACCCCCTGATATTGTACAGTGACATTCCCGGCACATCCGATAACTTGCTGTGTGCCTCAGTGGAGGAAAAAACCCTACTGCAGAGATGAACCTTTTCTGCACGATGAACATTCACTGGACAAGACAAGCTATTTTAAATTGAATCATTACTTTAAACATTCACCACCTGCTCTTCCCTTATTTGCAAATATATGAAGAAATTAAGTTGTAATTGCATCTTAAAAAGGCAGAAGTGAGAAAAATGCATGTTTATGTCCTTTTTACTGCAGAATATAGCTGATATGTTTTTATAAGATGCTTTTAGACACAAATTAAATGGAAAACCTTACTTTCTCTAACAATGAATTTTGTGTGGCAAAGACATTTGCTTTTAAGAAGAATTCACTCTATAAAATTATAGTCCAGTCTGTAAAACAACAAAATTGTTGCCATTCAGTCTGCCCAGCTGAGAATTTTCCACTTTGGTTAGATGTGCATATTAATTCCCAAATGCAATCCAACACCACTTACCCCATCCCCTTAATCTTGTCTTTTACCTGATCTCTCAACCCTTTACCCATCTCTAACCTGCAAACATGCCGAAAATCTATTAAAACCACTGGCCTTCACCAGTTCTTCTGGTAGGCCATTTCTGACTTTGAAACATAGAAACATGATGGCAGAAAAAGATGGAATGGCCCATCCAGACTGCCCACCTGCCCAATTAATTTAGCTTTATATTTCCTATCAGGTCCTGAGAGATCCCTTGTATTTATCCCATTCTTTCTTGAATTCAAATACTGTTTTTGTCTCTACCACTTCCACTAGGAGACAGTCCCATGCATTCACCACCCTCTCTGTAAAGAAATATGGCTTAAGATTACTCCTGAGTCTACCACCATTCATCCTCATCCCATGACCCCTTGTTTTAGAGCCTCCTCTGAAAACCTTTGAGATATTTAAATGTCTCTGTCATATTTCCCTTATCTAGCCTTGCCTCTAAGTTGTAGATATTTAGATTGTTAAGTCTATTCCCACATGCTTTAGAACAAAGACCACTGACCATTTCAATCGTCACCCTCTGGACTGGCTCCATCTTTTTTATATCCTTTTGAAGGTGCGGTCTTCAGAATCGTACACAGTATTCCAAATGAGGAATCACCTGGGACCTATACAGGGGCAATATCACCTTTTTTTCTGCTGACTATTCCTCTCCCTGTGGAGTCAAGCAACTTTCTGGCTTTTGCTGTCACTTTATCCACTTCTTTGGCCATCTTAACATTATCAGTTACATTATCAGATTTATCTTGGCTTGCCCACACCACTTACAAGCTCATAACTGCTCTGTTGAAACCCCTGGGCTGATTTCCCTTCACAAGACCCCAAAGACTACACCTGCTATTATGAGCTTAAGTGTAACTTTCCTCTCCTGATGTTGACCCTTTCTAAAAGTCTAAGATTCCCTTTTTGGATGGAAGGGATTAGTTCCTAAGCCTTGAGCATTGTTCATTAGATAATTCAACCTTTCAGTCTCAGTACAGCAGTAATAATCACACTGGAACAACTGATGCTTTCCAACTCAACTTTTACTGACTAAAGATGGAAAATTGATGAAAATGTTCAGTTTCATTTCATTTTTCATTTCAATAAGACTTAATATCCCACTTGATCAAACATGTTATCCAAATGGCAGTACAATAAAAACAATCATAATTATCAATAAAAGTAAATACAAGCAAAACAACATTACAAACAATGCAAAGACTACATAAAACTTAAAATAAAATAAAAAAGTCACATGAATAAAACATCAATCATAATACAATCATCATTCAAGAGCCTTATCTACATGGCATAATGGGACTATCATAATGGACTTTCAACAGGCATCAAATTAGATATTATCAAATGCCTTAATAAAGAGCCAGGACTTAACAGCTTTTCTAAACTTCAAGTAATCCAATATAGAGCGAATATAAAATAGTAAAGTGTTCCATAATGAAGAAGCCTGAACACTAAATGATGATTCCCTGGTGGATTCCAACCGCATAACTGATAGAGGAGGAATATAAAGCAAACCAGCTTGAGATGACCGTAATGCGCGTAATGGAGTATAGGGAGTTCAGAATTTAGAGAAATAAGATGGAAAACCAGATGAAAGAGTATGAGAGACAATACAAAGCATTTTAAATCAAATTCTATAAATAACTGGCAACCAGTGTAACTGTTTTAAAGCTGGAGAGATATGATCATATTTACAGAGAGCTAAGATCAACCTAGCAGCTGTACTCTGCAGCAACTGAAGGTGCTTCAACTGAATATTAGGACACCCTATAACAGATAATTGCAATAGTCAATTTTTGAAATCACAAAAGCATGAATTACAGATTTTAAATCCTTTGCATCCAGCAAAGGACAAAGTTTCCTAATACATCTCAGTGAGAATAAAGATTTCTGAACAGTGGCTGAGATGAAACTAGTCATCATGAGAGCAGATTCCAACTGTATCCCTAAAGAGGTTACTCTTGTTACTTTATGGGAATAGGTGTTCCTCACATCATAGGTACTGCGACTCAGGAAACAGACTTAAAACTGAATCCCACCGCCTCATATTTTGAGGGATTTACTTGTAATCTATGATCAGTGAGCCAATTTGCTACCTTGTTTAGACAAGTATTGAAAATAGATAAATCAATAGGATTCTTCCGATTGAAACAAGTTATCTGTAAATCATCTGCATAGCGCGAAGGATGAAAACACATATCCTGAATCAGAGTGGCCAAAGGAGAGACAAAAATATTAAACAGTAATGGGGACAAAATATAGCCCTGTGGGACTCCAAACTGAAGTTTAATCACTTTATAAATTTTATAATCTCACTCCACCTGAAAAGAATGCTCTGAGAGAAAAGAAGAAAACCAAGTTAAACCTTTGTCTGCAACAGGCCTGGATTGGCCTGTGCCTAGGGCAGCAAAAATCTGGGGGACAGCAGACTGGTTTAAGATTTACCGCCTTCCAGCTGTGCTGAATTTCACTGGGACAGAGCACAGAGCACAGAGAGCAA
Source organism: Rhinatrema bivittatum (assembly GCF_901001135.1). Classification (NCBI taxonomy): domain Eukaryota; kingdom Metazoa; phylum Chordata; class Amphibia; order Gymnophiona; family Rhinatrematidae; genus Rhinatrema; species Rhinatrema bivittatum. Next base: position 122,418,041 of record NC_042622.1, on the reverse strand, counting down.
AGGGGGGTCATTTTGATAAGATTAGGAGGGGCTGAATGGGGATCACTGGGGGTGAGAAGAGAGGCTGAGGAATGAGAATGGATCAGATGGGGGGAAGAGGGCAGTGTTTGTGTGTGTGAGAGAGAAGGGATTGGTGCTGTTGTGTGTGTGTGTGTGTGTGTGTGCCAGACTGAGAGGTTAGAAATGAGTTGTAAGCAAGAGCAGGACCAAAGTATTGAAACCTACTCATACTTGGGAACTTTTGAGTTAGGCTCACCCTGAGATTAGCGTGGGGGGTGGGGTAAGAAATGGTCTTTGCACTAAAGACTTTTTGGCTGCTTCCCCCACACCCTAGGAACTCCTTTCTTGATTATATTCTGCTCTGAAGTGTTGAAAAGCAGAAAACAAATACATAAATAAAATGAAATAATATTCTCTAGCAGATAAAAAAATTAGTTTCTAACCTTCGGTGTTTCTGGCTCAGCCTCCCTCTTCTCATTCTCTGCCGTTGTCTCTCTTTTTTGTTTTCTTTTTCTCTCTAGCGTCCTCTCTCTCCTTTTCTATTCTATTTCATTTCTTTCTCTTTCTTCTTTGTCTCTTTCCTTACCTTCACTCCTTTCACCATTATGCCTCCTCTTTCTCCCATGCTCGCTCTTCCATTCCTCTTACCTTTCCAACTACATTATCTTCTTCCCCCCCCCACCCCCCACCCCAACCAATCCAGAGTCCTCTCTTTCTCCTGTCACCCTTGTTTCTGTTTTTCCTCTTTATTTTCCCTCTTCCCTCTTGCTCTCATCTCTTTCTCTTTCTGCTCTCTTTGATCACTCCTCCATTCTCATCCTTACTCTTTGCTCTCCCACCAACTCGTGATTACCTCTCTCTACCACACACAAACACTTGCCCCCTTCTTCTCTTCCTCTTTCCTCATACTGCCCTCACACAGTCAGCCTCTCTCTCTTCTTTCTTTATCCACTTGTCCAGCATAGTTACTGTGAGGACTGAAGCAGCACTGAAGGAAGGACACCAAAGCCCTTCCTGTGTGCAGCCCTTCTTTCCCCTCCTTTCACTGCTGATTGGCTCCTTAAGCTACTCAGAGCCAATCAGAAGGGAAAGGCGGAGAAGTAGCTGCAGGCTGAGAAGCTTCTCCCTGCTGGCTTCCTGCCTGCCTCCCCTGTGTCCTAGTGCTTGCTATTTCTTTACCCTGTGCTACATAAAAAGCTACATGGAACAAGGAGGATTTTAAGATCTGGAGATCCTGGCTGCTTTCTCGGAGATCTGGAGTTTGGTCTCTAAACGCTGAGTCTCTGGGTCAAATCCGAACAGCTCCCAAGTATGCACCTACTTCTTCTCCTTCTCACTCCCACCCATTGCAATTCATGTTCTCTCTCCCTTGATCTCAGATTCTGTCCCTCAGATCCTGGAACCTCCCTTTTTCCTCTCCCTTCTCTCCAGATCCTGAAACCCACCCCTCAACATGTCCTACCCCCTTTCCCCCTTTCTCAATCCCAGAATCTCCATCCCTCTACCTCTTTTCCTCCCATCCCAGATTTCTGATTTTCCCCTTTCTTCTACCTTTCACATCTCCCATACTCTCCATCCCATTTACCTTCTACCTTTCCTCCCCCATCCTCAGTCCTCTTTCCTTCTTTTACTCCTCCCTCATCCCAGGTCCTTTTTCCTTCTCATACTCCTTCCTCCTATCCCTAGTCCTTTCACCTTCTCCTCACCCCATTCCTAGTCTTCCTCCTTTCTTCTCTCCATCCGTGGTTCTCTCACCCTCTCCTTCTCTTTTGCCATCCTTGAGAGCTCATCCCTGTACTAATTCTTAAGATCCCTTTTCCTTACCCAATAAAGAAATATATTATACAGACACAAGCAAGGTTGGAAAATGACTTATTTTTTATAATATGAAAGATGGAAATGTTTTCCAATGTGCTTCAGATTTTTCCAATTTTTGCCACAGAATCTGGGCCTGAGCTGCCACAGCAAACTGTGGGATTGTGCCTTACACCTCCTGCTCCCTTTGTCTCACCTTATCCGGGAGTTGGGGAGGGGTGGAAGAGGAGGCGCAACAGAAGCAACGGTGCCTAGGGGTGGCAAACTCCTAAATTCATCTCTGATCTTCAATGCCAATCTCAAATAATCTAGAAACAAGTAACGGAAGATTAACAGTTACAAGTTCTTATTCTCTGCCATCCATTTACAGCTTTAGTTCTTCTATTAAATCTGTGAGTTTATACTTCCAATTAATTTATGATAGTACCGATATCCATTAATTCTCTTATTCCTGATCCTATCCAATTAATGGGGTAGTTTTAAAGCTTTCTTTCAGAAATTGGTGGATAGGATGATTATTCTCAATGTATATGCATTACAGTAAAGTCCCATATCTCATACTTTTATTCCAGTTGCTCAGTACAAAGTTCTTACCTCTTCTTCTTTCTCCTTACTTACCTGTTAGTACCTGGACATTAGTTCCACATTCTTTTGTCAATATCCTGATGATATGGTTGTGGTTAACACTGCATGGTTGTCACAAGTCTGCTTTGAACTCCTCATTTCTCCTTCGCCCCAGGAATGAATGGAAATTCATTTCCCTGCAAGACTTCCAATAGTCCACTGGATCTCTCTCTGTGAGAGACTCCCATTTCCTTACAGATGTTACTGCTCTGAATTCCTGGATCCAAGGGAACTCAGGAAATTTGCAAAAATAAAAGTCTTAAAAAGAAAGTAGAAATCCCAAAAGGAAGGAAGGATGGCAAAACTTCCTTTAACCTAACTCAAAAGGGCAAAATTGACCCTCTTCAAAAAGAGAAAAAGGTCCCCTTTTCTCTTGTCCATACCCAGGCTTCAACCCTAGAAACCCAAGGGTCCTTTCCCCCCAAAAAATTAACAAAAACAGGAGCAAGCATACAGGCACCCTGTATCTTGCAAGGGATAACTCAAAATCCACACCATAAAATGGTGGCATTGGGTTTTATAGTCCACCATTTCAATCTCCCACACGGGGGAGCTAAAACTCAACACTTTACTACTTCTTTCCCTCCTACTATAATGGGACTAACCTCTTAATAGGACCCATAGGATTCTCTACACAATTAATGTGATAACATCATTATTCTGTTCTTTCCTGTCTCTATTTCAGGATGATTTCATAAACTAAATATGTTGCAGGCTGACATTTTTATTTCATAGCCTTAAGATAACCTAATAGTGACTTCCAGAAGTGATGCTATTTTAAATCTTTGGTTTGTTATTAGTCACCATGCTCTGCTTTGTGGTCACGTGTTCTTTTTATGTGTAATATTCATTTTATTAAGTTTCATTCAAACATCAGAACAGAATTATCAAGAGACAGCAAAGGCCCAGCGCAAAATCCTCTAGGGTTTAAAAGAACCAAATTTAACCTGGATCAGCCCTGCAACCTCAAACTATATTATTTCCAATAAGAAGAATAGAGACAGAAACTGTGAAAAGACAGAAAGAAGAATAAAGGATAAGAAGAGGAGGAGGTGTTGATTATTAAAGGACATTATTTACAGTCTAACCATTCATTAGAGGGAGCCTAGATCACATTGTAAATGTGTATGCCATCATTCATCTTATAAATGACTCTTTCATGCAATGTTGAAATTGCCATTTCCTTAAACCATTATCTCGTACAACGCCTGCTGCACAGACTATGCCATTTTCAGTCACTTCTTCTGGCATTTATTGAGGAAAGTAATCCTGAACAGTGCAGAATACATATTTTTTGCATGATTTTGTTAATCAAGCTATTAATTCTATTCCAATATAGTTGCACTTTTGTACATTCTTTCATATACGTAGAAGAGATCTGGATTCCACTTGGCAACCTCAACGTGCATTTGCTCCACTTAGCCCCACTTTGTGACGTTTCTCCAGAGTCCAATACAATCTATTAGACATTTTAAATAGGGTTTGTTTAGCTCTTGCTTCTCTGATTCCTAAACAAAACTGGTCTCCATTTCTGCTCTCACCTATCTCAACATCCCATTGTACTTTCACTTTCTTCTGCGTGGCATTAGTGCTCAGGTGTTTTAAGGAAAAAATCTTCACTGTTAGTTCATGTTGACTATACTGTATGTACAGTAGAAGGAGTCACAGTTCCAAAGGATGATGGCTTTGGTAAATAATTGTTTCACAAGGTCACACCCAAGAAGGATAATACTTTTGTACTGCAAAACCACAGTGTCAGTTTATATCTGCTTTATGAAATCAACCCGAAAACATGAGAAAAAGAAGTTTAATGATGTCTTTACAACGGCTATTGCCAGCTCCATGACCTCTTTCCATCCTTAGGACTAAGTTGTAACCAGACATTTTAGTGCCTGAGGCAGGCAAGCATATTTGTGCCATCCCACTGCCTACCTGATCCCTCTTCATCTCGCCCGCTCCCTCCTCCACTTTGATCTTTCTATTTCTTCCCTCTCCCTCTTTCCCCTTCCTTCCCTTTGTTCCTCCTCTCTCTCTCTTCCCTCTCTGGGCCCCTCCTACCCCCACCCCCCCAATAAGAAAAGGAGAGTGACACGCTTCTCTTCCTGCTTGTTAATCCATTACTAGTCCACACTTGCATTTCAGTCCTTCTCCATCCCCAAGGGGCTTTGAGCCCTGGGCAAGTTCCTTTCTTGCCCACCCCAGCTCTAGAGTAAATAATATATTCTGCTTCCAGTCATATAATCTTCACTGTATCAGAAGACCTGTTATAAATGTAATTATAATGCTATATTTATAGCAGAATGATGAGTCGCGAAAAAAAAGGGGGCAGGGGGGCAATAAGAACATAAGAAATTGCCATTCTGGGTCAGACCAAGGATCCATCAAGCCCAGCATCCTGTTTCCAACAGAGGCCAAACCAGACCACAAGAACCTGGCAATTATCCAAAAACTAAGAAGATCCCATGCTACTGATGCAATTAATAGCAGTGGCTATTCCCTAAGGGGCGGATTTTAAGAGCCCTGCTCGCGTAAATCCGCCCGGATTTACGCGAGCAGGGCCTTGCGCGCCGGTGCGCCTATTTTCATAGGCCTGCCGGCGCGCGCAGAGCCCCGAGACTCGCGTAAGTCCCGGGGTTTTTCGAGGGGGGCGTGTCGGGGGCGGGGCCGATCGGCGCGGCGTTTTTGGAGCGGGACGCAGCGTTTCGGGGGCGGGCCCGGGGGCGTGGTTTCGGCCCAGGGCGGTCCGGGGGTGTGGCCGCGCCCTCCAGAACAGCTCCCGGGTCGCGTCTAGGCGCGCCTGCGGCCCGCTGGCGAGCAGGGATTTACTTCTCCCTCTGGGAGGCGTAAATCCCCCGACAAAGGTAGGGGGGGTTTAGACAGGGCCGGGGGGTGGGTTAGGTAGAGGAAGGGAGGGGAAGGTGAGGGGAGGGCAAAAGTGAATTCCCTCCGAGGCCGCTCCAATTTCAGAGCGGCCTTGGAGGGAACGGAGGTAGGCTGCGCGGCTCGGCGCGCGCCGGCTACACGAAATCGGCAGCCTTGCGCGCGCCGATCTGGGATTTTAGCGGCTACGCGCGTATCTACTAAAATCCAGCGTACTTTTGTTTGCGCCTGATGCGCCTACAAAAGTACGCGAGGGCGCCCTTTTTTAAAATCTACCCCTAAGTAAACTTGATTAATAGCCGTTAATGGACTTCTCCTCCAAGAACTTATCCAAACCTTTTTTGAACCCAGCAACACTAACTGCACTAACCACATCCTTTGGCAACAAATTCCAGAGCTTTATTGTGCGTTGAGTGAAAAAGAATTTTCTCCAATTAGTCTTAAATGTGCTACTTGCTAACTTCATGGAATGCCCCCTAGTCCTTCTATTATTCGAAAGTGTAAATAACCGAGTGACATCTACTCGTTCAAGACCTCTCATGATCTTAAAGACCTCTATCATATCCCCCCTCAGCCATCTCTTCTCCAAGCTGAACAGCCCTAACCTCTTCAGCCTTTCCTCATAATAATAGACAGCCGGCCACATCGCAATACCGGCACATCGCAAAATAATGAATGAAATCAGTTAAAAACTAGATTCGAACCAGTTTCAAATTGGATAAGTAGACTATCTTAGGGGACGATGCTTTAATAAACGTGGAAAGCGGGCACTGACTTTTCAGCGCCCGCTTTCTTAATGCATGCATGATGCCCGCAAGGGGGGCACCATGCTATAAACAAATTAGGGGGTCGTGCTAGTAAGGAGGCGTAAGGGTCGCTTGCACGACCTTAGCACCTCCTTCCTAACGCTACCCGCTGCCGGTTACGAAAACTGACGCCGATAAACTTGGCATCCATTTTCATTACTGGCAGAAGGGCGGTTATGAAAACCGACGCTGAGTTTAACAGCGTCGGTCTTCATAACTTGGCGGTCTGCCGAGGTATTTTTTTTCTTAAGGAAAAAAAAAAAAAAGAAGTACAGAAAAGTAGTTTTTACTGCTTTTCTGTACTTCTTTTTCATGCACTCAGCTATTAATGCCTGCTCCAGCCAGGCATTAATATCTGAGAGCTAATTATGCGTCTGAGACGCACACTTTTTTTTTTATTGCGGAGTGAATGAGTAATAGGGTCATTCACATGCATTTGCATGTGATGAGCGTTATCACATTTGCTCCGCGTCGGACGCGTGTTAAATAGGCGCTAATCCCCCTATTGCATTAGGGGGTGGATTAGTGCCTATTTAACCCGCGTCTGAGTGTGGGTTATACAGTGCGCTCAGCTAGGTGTCTAGCTGGGAATGGGGATAAGAATATTCACAAAAAGAGCCATCCTAATGTCAATTTTTCAAAGGCCATTTACCTGGATAAAAGATCTAGATGAAAATTGCCCACCCAGTATGCAGGTAAAAGTAGGCACAATGTTCCACAAAACCTCTTCTTTTACCTGCATATTCATGGAGGTGTTCCCAGGGTGGGGTTAGGTCAAGGAAGGCAAAAAAGCATATAGTTTTTATTTTCAAAACTACATGTTTTGCTTTTCCTGGAAAATGTACTCTTAAGAAAAGAAAGAGCAAATCTCTGAGGGTACACTGGGTCATTTTTAAAAGGAAAGCATGCTCATACTTTCCCTTTGAAATCTGGTGCAAAGGCCGCAGGTAAAAGTACCCATGGGCATGTCACTTGCTTGCATGGTTCTGGGAATTGTTTCCTTAGGGGTAGATTTTAAAACATACGCGCGCGCGTCCATGTGCGAGTGGTTCCCGTCGTGCGCACATGGACACGCTGGAGCGCGCATGTTATAAAATCTGTTGACCATGCGCACATGTGCGCCCAATCTAATAATCCACGCGCGCACAGGGGGGTGTAAATTTTTGCAAATCTTGCGCAGCGATGCAATGGGGCCTTCCCCAGTTCCCGCCCAGTCTGCTTCCCTAACCCCCTGCCGAATCTTCCTTCCCCTTCCCCTCTCCTCCCCACCCCCTAAACCTAACCTACCTTTCACCATTTTTTTTTTTATTTTCTTACTTACTGCTCCTCAGGAGATGAAGTAAGTTAGGCCCGCCGGCCAGCTGCCGGTGCGTGCTTCCCCAGGACAGCGACTAATGGCCACTGTGCCAGTCCCTGTCCCGCCCCACCCAGACCATGCCCCCCGGCCCACCCCTTTTTTTTAGGGTCTAGCACTTGTGCGCGTATTGCCACTTACACGCCTGGGCCCGGAGACGTGCGTAAGTTGTGATTTTTACGTGCGCCAGGTTTTTAAAATCTGGCCTTTAATGTATATGTACTTTACATGCAGGGAGCAAAAATATTAAAGGATAAAAGATGTAAAGATGTTACGTCACTAATTCTGTTGTGCTCTGCCTAAAACTTATTGGCACACAATTGGTAATGTAGCCCTTTACAAATGTTGCGCAGCTTCCTGCACCTGAGAAGTTCTGCTTGTCAGAACGTGTCATTTTCTGAAGTGCACAAGACAGAGAGAAAACAATGATTGTGATTGAGCCCTTTGTACGGAGGCCCGGCCATCTCTCCCTCGCCTAAAAGGCTCCAAGAGTTCAGATTGGCAGATAAAGGAGTCTGCAGTTTGAGCAGCACTGCTGAACTGTGTTGTAATAAAGGTCAATTACTCATCTGTTCATTTTTCTATTGCTTGGAATTGCAGGATCCATGGCTGACAGCTTATTGAAGTGGAATGAAAGTAAGACAGTATTTCATACAGTGGAATTGCACAAGGGCAGGAGGTCTCTGAACTCATTTACGGGTTCAGTCTACCTTTGTGTGGGCCACTTAGCCTGCAAGGGACAAGAAAAAAAGGCAAACTAGCAGCAGGGTGGAAATGTGCAGTGGGGAGTAAGAAGAGATGCAAAATAGATCAGTTTGCTACATATAGGTCCATATTCAGATGGTTTATTCAGCTAAGTTTATGACTCAACTGAACAAACTGCAGATTTTAATTTTCTGCCATGTTCACCGCCTCTGACTTCTCCACACATCGCACACAGAGCCAGATTTTCCGTTATGCACAGCAGGCATGCGCCTGGGGGCACCTGGGCCATGCAGGGTGGCATGGGTTAAAAGTAGGTAGGTAGGTTTAAGTTTCAACATCACATCGGTATGATCCTCTTTTCCTTTCCCATCCTTCTTGCCGGAAAAAGGCAGGGAGAAGCCTGGCAAACCACCGTAATTTTTAGAATACAACCTTTTTTTAAGGATTTTTACTTACAAAAATTGTCCATATGAACTTCATACTCATAAAAGTTATCATAGTAATGCCAGCACGGGAAAACCAGTCCTGCATTTATCCACAGAGCAGGCACAGCAGGGGCGATTGCAGTGCACGCTTACCCACACTGTCCTAATGGGCCTCAAGCCTACTCTGGAGAACAATCTTATCTGCAATAGGATAATTCAATATCCATTAGGGATGTGCATTCATTTGAAATAATCGGGTAAACAGAATGAATGAGCTTGTTTTTGTTTTCTCTTCACATGAACTGAAAAATTGTAAAAAACGAAAATTTTCAAGCATTTTTCATTTTCAGCAAATACCGTGCACCATTTGCTGCAAACGAAAATAAGAAAAAAAGCACAAAAAAAATCACAAAAACAAACCAAATGGAACAAAAAAAATGGTACCAGTTAATGACAAAGCATTTCAAAATAAATCTGCAAATGGGTTTCATGTGGAAATGACATTTGGAGGTCCATATTCAAAAGATGTATTCAATTGTTTTTTGCCCATATAAATCTGGCTTTTGAAAAATATCACCCATTTGGCCAGACAGCTTTTCCTATACAAAATTTGTGTGCAGAGTTATTCAGACAAAAAGGAGGTGGGGCTGGAGGCATGGTGAGGGCAGTCTAATATATTTAGCCAAATAGCATCATATTGAGCATTATCCAGCCAAATTTACGTGACAAGTCAGTTTGCACATATATAAAATTATCCAGATAACTTTATGAAGATATTCACCAAAAAACTTATCTGAGTAAGTTCTGCTGAATATCTGGATAAAGTTATCTGGATAACTTACTTGCTCATTGGTTAACTGAATATGGACCTCTTGGTCATCACCAAACTCAGCTAGATTCTGAACTGACAGCCTGTAGGTGAAAGGTAGAGTAACTATGTGCCAATATCCATTAGCCATTCAGGCTCATATAACTTACAATAATTCAGGTCGATCCAGTAAGGCCGCGGTAAAAACAGTGAGGTAGTGTCAGGCGCACCCTTCCTCCCCGCACGCACAGTTCTCTTCACTAACTCCCCGATACTCTCCTCTAATCGCATGCAAATGCATGCCGCGGCTGTGAAGCGTTAGGGAAGGGTTATGCCCGCGCAACCCATTTTACTGTATAGGCGCTGTAACAGCACCTATACAGTAACCTGGGTGCGCTGGTACCTGTCATTTCAAATGACATTTGACGTGTGACGTCACGTCTTCAGCGGCCAATTGCACGATTTTCCCGTGCAGGCGGCCATCTTTACTTTGCCACCTACCTGCCTGCCCGATCGAACATGCTGCCGCTGCTGGCTCCCCGGATCTCGCTGCCATCCCCGGACCCCGCTGCCGCTGCCCCCCCGGACCCCGCTGCTGCCTACCCGCCGCTCCCGGATCCTGCTGCCGCCCCCCCGCTGCCGACCCGCCCGTGCGATTTTGGCGCTCATCCAGGCAGGGGAGGGAGGGAGGAAGGGAGAAGGGACTACCGGATGCCGCTGATGGCTGCCCGCCGCCCACCGGCCGCCTGGACCCACGGCCCTCTGACAGGTATTTAAAATTGTTTTATTTTTTTATATAACACACAGGTTTTTTGTTTTTTACACTTTTTACACTTACCATAGCAGGCCCGAGCCTTGCTACTTTTTCGTTTGTTTTTTTTTGCCCTGGTCCCGTCCGGTCTCCTGCAGCCCCGTCCGGTCCGGACGGGGCTGCAGGAGACCGGACGGGACCAGGGCGGGTAAGCAATGTTTTTACCCTACACTACACTACACTAACTCCTACTAGGGGGAGGCGGTAAACTAGCAGGTTAAGGCCGCGGCAGAACAGCGGGTTACGGAGGAGATAATATCAGCGCCCGTTACAGTATCGCAGGGGAATAGCTAATTCCTTCATTATACAGCTTTTTCGTTCATTTACATGCCGGGTGCGGAAAGGGTTATGCGTCTGTTTTCAGAAGCGATACGGACGCGTGAAACTGGAGACTGTATCGCCGAATTGCCTTGCGCGCCCGAATTGTGCGCTACGAGCACGTTACAGACGGGCAATCCTCGAGCGGACGATACTGGATCGACCTGATTCAGGTCTGATACTCATTACAAGCCTAAGCACCTTTAATCCTACATACCAAGGGAGTAGAAGGGCTCAAGTGCATAGAGTACGAGGAGAGAAGAGGAAAAGTAGGAAATGGTAAGAACAGGCTTGTCATGGAGGAGGGGAAAGCAATGGGCACTGGGCAGCTTGGGCATTGGTTTAAGTAGAGGAACTTTTATTCTTATCTACGCAGTATAACAGAAACCAAAAAGGGAAGACAACAAAACTGACTTGGATAAAAAAGCGATATCTTGCAGGCGGCTATGTTTGTATGAATGACAGCTGTGAAAAATTCTTAGAACAGTATAGATGGAAACAACTGGGTAAAATAGGTGGGCCAATTGGTCATTATTTGTCATCAATTACTACCGTGTTTCCCCGATAGTAAACCCTACCCTGAAAATAAGCCCTAGCTTGATTTTCAGGATTTTTGCAGTAGGGCTTGAAATATAAGCCCTACTCCAAAAATAAGCCCTAGTTATAGGTGGACGCGAGGTTGCACCCCAAGACTTGCCTGACCCCCCACCCAAGACTTACCAAAAGTCCCTGGGGGGGGCCCCGAAACCCAGGGAGGGGGAAGACGGAGGGTTGCAAAAAAAAACAAACCCCAAGCCCACCCCAACCCTTCAAATTTAATTTGCTGCAACCCCCACCCTCCCGACCCCCACAAAACTTGCTGAAATTCCCTGGTGGTCCAGCGGGAGTCCCAGGAGCGATCTCCCGCTCTCGGGCCGTCGGCTGCCAGTAATCAAAATGGCACAGATGGCCCTTTGCCCTTACCATATGTCACATGGTAGGAGCAATGCCCATTGCTCCTACCATGTGACAGAGGCCGACCAATGGCGCCATTTTGATTACTGGCAGATGACAGCCCGAGAGCGGGAGATTGCTCTCAGGACCCCCGCTGGACAACCAGGGAATTTTGGCAGGTTTGTTTTTTTTTGGGGGGGGGGGGTCGGGAGGGTTGCAATGAATAAAATTTGAAGGGTTGGGGTGGGTTTGGGAGGTTTTTTGTTTTTTTTTACAACCCCCCATTTGCCCCCCCCCCCCTGGGTTTCGGGCTTCATTTTTTTTGGGGGGGAAAGACGAACTAAAATCGGCCCGAACCGCGGGAAAATGAAATTTCCCACGGTGGGCCGATAACGAAGGCCGAACCAAAAGGCTCGGCTGAAAACTGAATCTGATTGATGAACGAAAGAAGATGCGGGCTTAGCCTTGTCCTCAGTCACCAAACATGGAAAAAAAAATAAGACATCCCCTGAAAATAAGCCCTAACCGTTTTTTCGGAGCTAAAAAAGAATATAAGACCTGTCTTATTATCGGAGAAACACAGTATGTTACTATGCAATAGGATGTTCAGGAATCCTATTGGGCAGATAATTCACCCACACGTGCATGGAACTGAGAATATGATGACATTTAAATGGCTTTATTTATACGTCCCATAATCCAAGAGTTTATGGTTTCAATAGCTGTACCCCAATGCTTCCAAATATAACCTTCCAAACAACAAAGGAAATATAACTCCAGTGTTGCATGAGGAAGTGAGCCTGCCCCTTCAAATCTGTTATGTCAGGGAGATGCTGCTCTTTTATTGAGTCGGCCTCGTAGCCAGCAAAGCACAGAGGCAGGGACGCGACCACTTGTCAGCAGTACACGCTTGGCTGCTAATCAGATCAGAAGAGAGTAACTCACGATTCATTACCTGCAACCCTGTGACTAATTCTTAATGAGGTCTCGGCATGCAGCATCGGGAATGGGACGTAATTATTCTGAAAGCCATCTCCAAATTGGAAAAATAGTATTAAAGAGGGATTTCAGAAGAGGTCAGTACCTTTATTAAACAAGGGGGGGGGGAAGGCTTCCCTTTTTTTTTTTTAAATTCATATTATTTATTTATTCTAGCAGTGCTGTTCTTCAGAATATAAAGCACATTTTCACAATGGACCCATACACTGTGCTCATATGATATATGCCCTTGCAGCCTTGGTGCTGAAATCTCAAGCTCTCAAAGCACCTGAATAATATTACTTTCTAATTTTATATGTGGAATCTCTCCATTCCCCCAGGGAGTTATAAAGCCTTTGCAAATTCATTGCTGTTTAAACCTGTGTAATGTGAAGCTACAAATGATCTGTTTGTAAGCTAAATTTCTAATATGCTGTAACCAGCTTTGAGTGAATCTCCTGTTCAAAAAGGCAGGAAATAAATCCAAGTAATGAATGAATGAATGAATGAATAAGCGCAACATTAGGGTAATTGTGCTTTTAGGTGGTGTCACCAGATGGCACTGTGTCCATCATCAGCCAGTTAAAATCCATTTGAGCTGAAGGTGGGCCTGAAGGAGGCAGGTGGGGAAATAATCCAGAGCCAGGGGACTACCGAGTGATGCAGTGCCAGTCCTTTTACTTTCTTTCTCTAGCACCCTCTATTCTTTCCCCTCCCCTGGCACTTCCTCCAAGTCTGGCAGGAAGAAACTGCCTGATATTTTTGTTATATCCTTGTGGAAACAGCCTACAAAATTACATTTGCTATCTCAAGTTTAATGATGTTTCTGGCTCTTTATTTTGCCAGCCAGGCATTTTGACCCCCTGTAGAGCAGCCCAGGAGGGAAGGCTGATAGTATCTCACAAGCTGACCGATGCAATACAGGGTGCTCAGCCGAGCGCACTGTTTAACCAGCAGTTGGACGTGGGCTGTGTAGGTGCGACCTAATCCCCTTATGCAATAAGGGGATTAGCGCCTCCACAATGCGAGTCCAACACGTGGCGAAACTAATAGCACTTATCCCAGGCAAATGCATGTTGATGAGGCTATTAGGGAATCACCCGCAATGCAAAAAACAAAATGTGCTTCTAAAACGCACATTTTTACACTCAAAAATTAACACCTGCCTAGAACAGGCGTTAATTGCTGAGCACTCCCAAAAGTTGTACAGAAAAGCAGAAAATACTGCTTTTCTGTACATCCTCCTACAATATTGTTGCGAAATTAAGTAGTAGGAACAAAAACTTTGAAAAAGTTTTTTTAAAAAGTTTTTAAAAAGTACCAGCAGTCAGGTTCGGTAAACGAATGCTCAGTTAACAAGCACTCATTTCCCGAACCCTGGCTGTGCGCCGATTAGGAAAATGGACACCGATAAATTTGGCGTCTGTTTTCTAAACTGGCAGACAGTTGACCGCTCACAGGCCCCCACTGTCAAGGAGGTGCTAGGTGCACACAATCAACCCTAGTGCCTCCTTGACAATGCTACCCCTAATTTAAATATTGCATGGCGCCCCAGGAGGGGTGCCTGGGGGCACATTAAGAAAGCGGGCAGCATTAGTCCTAATTTAGACATACTGTAAGTATGGTTCCCTGCTCTAAAAGTGAGATTTTATTCAAGACCACCTTTTGTATTTCAGTTTTCTTTCCGAGAAACATAGAAACATAGAAATGTCGGCAGAAGAAGACCAAAATGGCCCATCCAGTCTGCCCAGCAAGCTTCACACATTTCTTCTCTCATACTTATCTGTTTCTCTTAGCTCTTGGTTCTATTTCCCTTCCACCCCCACCTTTAATGTAGAGAGCAGTGATGGAGCTGCATCCAAGTGAAATATCTAGCTTGATTAGTTAGGGGTAGTAGCCGCCGCAATAAGCAAGCTACACCCATGCTTATTTGTTTTACCCAGACTATGTTATACATCCCTTATCGGTTGTTTTTCTTCTCCCCTGCCGTTGAAGCAGGGAGCTATGCTGGATATGCGTGAAGTATCAGTCTTCTCCCATGCTGTTGAAGCAGAGAACCATGCTGGATATGCATCGAAAGTGAAGTATCAGGCACATTTGGTTTGGGGTAGTAACCGCCGTAACAAGCCAGCTACTCCCCGCTTTGTGAGTGCAAACCCTCTTTTCTTCTCCCCTGCCGTTGAAGCAGAGAGCTCTGCTGGATGTGTGAAGTATCAGTTTTTCTTCTCCCCTGCCGTTGAAGCAGAGAACTATGCTGTATATGCATTGAAAGTGAAGTATCAGGCTGATTTGATTTGGGGTAGTAACCGCCGTAACAAGCCAGCTACTCCCCTCTTTGTGAGTGTGAATCCTTTTTACCACATTTCCTCTTGCTGTTGAAGCTTCTCTGTACCTCAGGAATCAGTGGTATAAGGTAAAAATGTGGCCACTGAGGCCAGGATCAGACCTGGCCTCAGTGGAGCCAGACAGTCATAGAAACATAGAATTATGATGGCAGATAAAAAAAACCTTATGGACTGTGTAGTCTGCCCATCCACACAACTGCACACTGTACAATCCCTAACACTCTGTCAGAGCTCTCTTGTGCTTGTCCTGTCTCCATCACACCCACTGGGAGGCTGTTCGAAGCATCCACCATCTTTTATGTAAAGAAATACTTTCTTAGATTACTCCTCCGTCTATCCCTTTCACCTTCATCCCAGGATGCCACATTCCAGAGTCTCCTTTCCATTTAAAGAGACCTATCTTCTGCACATTGATACCTCTGATATATTTAAATGTCGCTATCATATAATCCCCTCATCCCGTCTTTCCTCAAGGGTATACATATTAGAGATGTGCTTTGGGTAAAAATTTGTGTCGGGCTTCGTTTCAGGGCCCCCCTGTGGGAATTTTGTTTTTCCTGCGGTTCTGGGTTTTTTTTTTCGGGGGCCCTGATTTTCGGGTTAGTGCGCACTATCGGGAGTTAGCGCGCACTGACTCAAAAATGACTTTTTTCCGAAATTAACATTTTTTTTTTTAATGCGGAGACCCTTTCAGTCTCCACTAGATGGTCCACATTCCAGTCTGGGGTTAGAGAGCTTAGGAGAGGTGTGTACCATTCGAAACAGCATCTCCCCTGAGCCTGACTGGAATGGTTAGCTCCTGTATCACAAGGGAGGAGGAGTTTAGGTAGTAGTGTGGTAGTTTAGAGTTTCTGTTGGAAGGGCCAGGAGTGTTTTGGTGTTCTTTCCAAGTTTAGGCCCCTGTCTAGATCAGGAAGGTTGAGGCATTGCTCTGCCAGCTCCTTTATAGAGCTGTAGGTTAGAGTTGAGAGTGAGCAAGTTTTTTTTCTGTTTTCTCTGAGTGTGAAGCATTTTTTCCTGTCTAAGTCCTGTGTCTTACTGGGAGGTTGCTTCCCCTGTCTAGGATGGCCTGGAGAGTCCTGCATACCTCTTCCTCCAGATCAAGAGGGGGCTGCAGTGACCTCAAGGTGAAGAATGAGACGAAGAGTATTTTTTTTAATAAGTTATGATTTTCTGCCTAGATTTAGGGGAAGACGTTTTTCCTGCCACCTTGCCTTACCCTGCAGCTGAAAAGATTTAATATCTGTCTTCCAGAGGAGGCCTTTTCTCCTCTGGAAGACAGAAGGAAGAAAGGAGAAGTCATATCTGGATTCCCCACTGGAGTCTTCACCCCAGGCACAGGACATTGACAGGTCTGACGAGCTGGACCTCATGTACCGTAAGGAGGGGAATGCATCTACACCTAGGTCACCTAGGTCACCCCAAGCCTACCTTGAACACTTATTTCATTCCCTGGAAGGTAAGCCAGTCTCAGAACTCAGCACTGAGAGAAACTTCCACAAAGACAGAGAGACCTTGGATCTGTATTCCAAGAGAACAGTTAAACCAGGATGTAACTGGGCATCACCAAATCATAGTAAACTTTTTATTTGAGCACCCCACCAGTGGATCCAGCCTGTACTTTCAGAGTACATGTCCCGAGGAGCTGATAGTAACACACAAGGAAGGGATTCCACTCACTCGCCCTGGGCCTAGAAGGACATCCTTCCCCCCAGAGATCAAGAACCCATACCCCAGGGGTAAAAAGACTAGTGACTGTAACAATGGGACTCAGCCCTGGGGTTGTCATGGCCCCAGTGGAATTCAGCACATAGCCTGAATTGGGGTTAACATTTCTAGCCTTTGCCTTTCCAGTTAAGGGTATTCTCACTGGTAGAATACATGCTGTTTCTCCTATATCCATGTCACCTGTAGTTATGAGGGTTTTCTTCTGGTATTCTCCTATTCCTTGACAGCTGATCAGTAAAGACATGTGTATAGCCCAAAGTACCCCTGATATGGTCAACTTACCACTTCCATTGTGATATGACCAGTATTTTCTCCTGCATTATTTCTCTCAGCTCCACTGAAAACAGGTTTTTTTTAGCTCAGTAGACAAATATTTTAGGTTTAATTAGTGGTGCCTGTAATGATTTGGGATTTTTTTAATGCTTCTGCCTTGTTAGAGTAAATTTTGGGCCAGGACCTGAGAAGCATCTCCTAGAAACAACTTCATTACTTGCTTGTACCCAACCATTTTATTTTTATTCATCTTGAACTCTGGATCCTTGGAGGACATTAGCAAGGCTAAGCATGGCCCTAGGCTAGAAGAAGAAGGCTATATTTATGTTCGTTCCTGATTCTTTCTGCTAAAGTAGAGGATGTTATTATGTTGTGTTTACCTCTCTTTGGGGTAGATTTATTTATTTGAGTTGGGACTTGTTGCACCATGAAACAGACTATTAGTTTTATAGAGTGTTTCCTATAGGTTAGAGCAGTGATTCTCAATCGGTGTGTCACGACACACCAGTGTGTTGCCAAGCACACGCAGGTGTGTCGCCACACTTCCCGATCCCCCGCTGACCCAGCTGCTCCCCCTGCCCCAGCGAAATAGGAACTCATCCTCTGCCCAGGCTTAAAATGCTGATTGCCCGGGTGGAACCTGGAGTCAGCGGCACCAGCAGGGTCTCTTCTTCCCTCCCCCCCCCCCCCCCGCAGCCTGGAAGAGGAAGCGGTATGCAGTGGCCATGCGCATGTGGGAAGAAACCAAGCTAGTACGTGCAGCATCGACCTGAAGAAGAGAGGCCAGCTTGAAGAAGAGCAGCGCAGTGCAGAGCAAAAAGGAGCAATGTCAGCCCCGCAGGCGGATGGGAGTCCTTTCTCATGGCCACAAGGGCTGGAAATGGAGGAAGCTGCTGCTGTTACTAGTTTGGTGGGAGAAGAGAGAGAGTGAGTGAGTGAGCAAGCATATGTGTTTGAGAGACTGTGTATGTGTGTGTGTGTGTGTGTGTGTGTGTGTGTGTGTGTGTGTGTGTGAGAGAGACAGCATTTATGTAAGTGAGTGATTTAGAGCCTGTATGTGTAAGTGTGTGATTGAAAACATGTTTGTGTGAAAGAGAGAATGTGCATGTGATTGAGAGCCTGAGTGTGATTGAGATCCTTTGTGTGTGAGAGAGATAGCATGAATGTAAGTGTATGATTGAGAACCTGTATGTGTAAGTGAGAGAGATCATGTGGAGTACTTTGTTCAGTTCTGGAGACCGTATCTCAGAAGGGACAGAGACAGGATGGAGGCGGTCCAGAGAAGGGCGACCAAAAAGGTGGAGGGTCTTCATCGAATGACTTATGAAGAGAGATTGAAGAATCTAAATATGTATACCCTGGAGGAAAGGAGGGACAGGGATGATATGATACAGACTTTCAGATACTTGAAAGGTTTTAATGATCAAAAGTCAACGACAAACATTTTCCATTGGAAAAAAGTCAGCAGAACCAGGGGTCATGACTTAAAACTCCAGGAAGTATTTCTTCATGGAGAGGGTTGTGGATGCCTGAAACGCCCTTCCGGAGGAAGTGGTGAGGACCAAATCTGTGAAGGATTTCAAAACGGCGTGGGATAAACGCTGTGGATCCATAAAGTCTTGAGGATGTGAATGGAATGAAATGAAGAGAAGAGGCATGGGGGTGGCTTGCGGGAATGATGGCTACTACCCTTATTCAATAAATATACACAAGGTTAATGCGACTCCAACATTGCTCTATGCTTCAACGGCAAGAGGAAATGTGGGAAAAAAAGATCTGCATTCACAAATAAGCGTGGGAGTAGCTTGCTTGTTGCGGCGGTTACTACCCCAAACCAAATTAGCCTGATGCTTCACTTTCATTGCATATCCAAGCAGCTCTCTGCTTCAATGGCAGGGGGGAACGAAGAAAAGAGGATTTATATTCAAACAACCAACAAGGACTAAATCGCACAGACTGGAAAAACAAATAAACGTGCGGTAAGCATATTTTAAATCATATGTGCATAATTGCGCACATGATTTTAAATTCCAGCGTGTCCGCTTGTCCACCCACGTGTGTGTGTATTGGCGCCGCTGCCTGCATGCTTGTTTTAAAGTTACCAACTATGTGTATAGTTGGTAACTTTAAAACAAGCATGCCGGCAGCATGCTTGTTTTATTATATATAGATACAGATATAGATGTATAAAACCCCTCCTTTCAGGTCTCTCCCTGAAATGGGCAAAGGTCACCTTCAAGTGCTGCTGTAGGAGTCTGTCCTATACCCCTGAGGTGCCACCTAGTGTCTGCCAGTATTATAATTTACCCAAACAGAAATTGTATAAAAACCAGAACTGTCAGCTAGAAAAACTACCTCCCCCCGAAGAGCAGAGGATATGAAAACACCAAAAACCTCATGAATGAACAAAACATGCCCAAAACCTTTCCCTAAAAGGGGGCAGTCAGTAAAACTTGCAGAAATGTTGACCAGCCACCAGCCGAGCGGACTCTTCATCTTCTCCCCGGGCGGGCTTCTGGACTGATCCGTGGTACTACAGGAACGAAAATTAGCAGGTAAGAACCAATTTTCCTTTCCCTGTACGTACTCGGATCAGTCCAGGACAGCTGGGATGTACCAACGCTTTCTTAACCAGGGTAGGACTGAGAGAGTCCCGCTCAGAGCACACTGGCCCCAAAAGAACCGGGTTCTGGAGCCCTGACATCAAGTTGATAACGTCTGGCAAATGTATGCGGAGACTGCCAGGTAGCCGCCCTACAAATTTCCTGTGACGACACCTGCTGACACTCCGCCCAAGAAGTCGCTTGAGACCGAGTGGAATGAGCCTTAAGACCAGACGGCATCGGGCAACCCTGAACCAGGTAAGCAGAAGCTATCACCTCCTTCAACCAACATGCAATCGTGGACTTAGAAGCCTTTTGCCCCTTTCTGGACCCACTCCACAGCATGAAAAGGTGGTCCGAGAGCCGAAAACTGTTCGTCACTTCCAAGTAATGCAATAGAACTCTCTTCACGTCCAACTTCCACAAATCTCTAGACTCTGGAGAAGAAGAGCCTACCCCCGCGAAGGAAGGGAGCTCCACAGACTGGTTCAAATGAAAGGAAGATACAACCTTCGGGAGAAAGAAAGGAACGGTTCTCAAGGAGACCCCTGCCTCTGAAATCCTCAAGAAAGGCTCCCTGCAGGATCAGGCCTGTAGCTTGGATACCCGTCTCGCGGAAGAAACAGCCACCAGAAAAATTGCCTTCAAAATCAGATCCTTCAAGGTCGCACGTCGCAAGGGCTCGAAAGGGGCAGAACAAAGTGCTCTCAGCACCAAGTTCAACCTCCACGATGGGCAAGGATTCCGGACCGGAGGACGAAGATGCTTAGCGCCTCGCAAGAAACGAACCACGTCCGGGTGAGAGGCCAGCGTAATCCCCTCCACCTTTCCATGAAAACTGCCCAGGGGCCACTACCTGCACCTGCAGAGAATTGAATGCCAAGACCTTGGCTAAGCCTGCCTGTAAAAAATCCAGGACTTCTGGAACAGACGCCCTGGATGGCTGTACTTGGTGGTCAATACACCAGGACTCAAACACTCCCCAAACTCTATCATACGCCATAGAAGTAGAAGTTTTACAGGAACGTAAGAGCGTGGTCACCACCGCATCTGAGTAACCCTTACTCCTCAACCGATGCCTTTCATAAACCATGCCGCTAGACAAAAGCAATTGCCCTCTGTGAAAAAGACGGGGCCTTGCCGCAATAGCGTTGGAGACGGACAAAACCTCAGTGGACCGTCCACTGCCAGATTCATGAGGCCCGCAAACCACGGGCGCCTCGGCCACTCTGGTGCCACGAGAATCACTCTGCCGGCATGCACCTCGATGCAGCATATGATCTTTCCCACCAATGGTCATGTGGGGAAAACATACAACAGAACGTCTTTGGGCCAGGGGAGGACCAGAGCATAAGCCAGTTGTCTAGCGGCATGGCTTATGCCCCCAGTTCTCTCCGCTGGCTGAAGAACCGAGGAGCCTTGGTATTGCCGTACGTCGCCATCAGATCCATGGCCGGTCTGGACCACCGGTTGCACAGAAGACGAAAGGTGTCATCAGAGAGTTCCTACTCCCCAGGATCCAGTTGGTGGTGACTGAGAAAATCCGACTGGACATTGTCTACACCGGCAATGTGAGAAGCCACTATCCGGTAAAGATGCTGCTCCACCCAGAGGAACAAGAGCTGGGCCTCTGCCGCCACTGGATGGCTCCTGGTACCACCCTGACGATTGATGTAGGCTACCGTTGTCGCATTGTCAGAGAGCACCCTCACCGATCTGCCCTCCACCAGCGGGAGGAGGGCTTGGAGCGCTAATCGGACTGCCCTGGTCTCCAAGCGATTGATCGACCTGGAGGCTTCCTGCCTGGTCCATTGGCCCTGGACCGCTGTATCCCGACAAACTGCTCCCCACCCGGAAAGGCTAGCATCTGTGGTCACTACGAGCCAACAGGGAGTCTCCAAGTCCATTCCCTGATGCAAGTTGTGCGGCAAAAGCCACCACTGAAGACTGGAACTCGGCAGGACAATATGGAAAAGCTGTGAGACAGGATTCCAACGGGACAACAAGGCTGACTGAAGAGGGCGCATATGTGCAAACGCCCACGGCACGAGGTCAATGGTCAAGGCCATGGAGCCCAGGACCTGCAAATAATCCCAGGCTGTGGGTTGAGCGAGAGATCGCAAATCCGCCACTTGTGATGTGAGCTTCAAAATCCTTTCTTCAGTCAGAAATACCTTTCCTAAGGCAGTATTGAAGCGAGCCCCCAGGAACTCCAAGGTCTGAGAGGGGACTAGATGACTCTTCTCGGGGTTGACCACCCATCCTAAGGAGTCCAACATCCAGAGTACATGTGTCACCGCGGCTCTGCAAAGGCTTTCCGACTTTGCTTGAATTAGCCAATTGTCCAGGTAGGGATGAACTAGAATTCCCTCCCGTCTCAAGATGGCCGCGACCACCACCATCACCTTGGTGAATACCCTGAGTGCCATCGCAAGACCGAACGGAAGGGCGCAGAACTGAAAATGGTGTCCCAGGATCACAAACCGCAGGTATTTCTGATGGTCCGGACATATTGGGATGTGAAAGTACACTTCTGTCAGGTCCAGTGATGCCAAGAACTCCCCTTGTGCACAGACGCTATGACAGAACGAAGCGTTTCCATCTGAAAACGGGTACCCTCAGGGTGCGGTTCACCCACTTCAAATCGAGGATGGGACGAAAGGCTCCGTCCTTTTTTGGTACCACAAAGTAGATGGAGTAGCGCCCACGCCTTAGCTGCTCTGCAGGCACTGGAACTATGGCCCCCAGATCTTGCAGGCGCTGCAGGGTGACTTGTACCAACGCCTGGCGCTTTAGGCAGAACACGCAAGGGGACACTATGTAATGCTCCTTGATCGGCCGAGCAAAATCTAAGGCGTGGCCGTGCTCTATTATGCTGAGGACCCATTGGTCGGAGGTCAGTTGGGTCCACGCCTTCCGAAAATGAGTTAATCTTCCCCCGATTCTGGGAACGGAAGGGTGGGCCAGCCTCACTTCATTGCACAGTCTTGGAGCCCCCGTGGGACTGGGGAGCACCGTCTCTGGCTGGGCAAGGGCCCCGAAAAGACTGGTTCCAAGAAGCCTGACGGGGTGCACTCTGATGAAACGACGACCCGGTGGACCGTGAAGACTGGAAACGACAATTCCCCTGGAATCGAGTCTGCTGAGGAAAAGAACCTTTGGACCGAAGTCTATCTTCTGGCAACCTGTGGACCTTATTCTCTCCCAGAGACTTGATCATGTCCTCCAGCTGTTGCCCAAAAAGGAGCTTCCCCTTGAATGGCAAAGAACTCAGCTGCGCTTTAGAAGATCCGCCGACCAGTGCCTAAGCCAGAGGAGCCTGCGGGTGGACACCGCTGAAACCATCGTGCGAGCAGACGTCCTCAGGAGATCATACAGGGCATCTGTGCTGTACGTCACTGTCGCTTCCAGCCAGCTAGCTCGTACCGCTGCCGCGCTGGAAAGGTCTGACTCTGCCTGCCAATCCTGAATCCAGCGGAGACAAGCCCTCCGTGCAAAACTGCTGCACATCACCGTCCAGACTCCGAGGGGTGGCATCTCGAAGATCTTCAGCTGCAGTTCCAGCTTTTGATCCTGCAAGTCCTTTAACGCAGTGCCCCCCGTGACTGGAATGGTGGTCCGTTTCGTGACTGCGGTGACCGCTGCGTCCACCTTGGGAAGACTGAGGAATTCCAAAGCGTCCTCCGGGAGCAGATGCAATTTGTCCATCGCCCATCCGAACTTCAGGCCAAGCTCTGGATTATCCCACTCTTTGAATAAGAGATCCGTGACCAACAAATGAAAAGGAAAGGAATGAGCTGGACCTCAGAGACCTACCATGACAGGATCCATAGCCCAAACCTGGAATCCTCAGGCGGGACTTCAATAGCGAGCTCTCCCAGCATGACTGGTATCAGTCCTCCCAGCTCATCTCTTCGAAACAGCTGCACCACTTTGGGATTATCGCTCTCCACCACCGGGACACCCCCCGGTTTGGATGGCTGAGGGTGCAGATCCAGATCTTCCTCCTGCCCATCCCCCAGAGCCAAAGGAGGAGCCGGATCGTCATCCAACGAGTCTGTCTGGAACGACTCTGTATGCCGGGACTGAGACCGGAGACGGCTCTTCGCTTTGGGAGCATCCCCGCCCACAGATGACCAGGAGCATTTTCGCCAAGAAGACTCTCAGGGCAACTTGGAGCGGGACGTCTTCTCAGACTTGCGGGCCTTGAAGAACTTGTGCAGCATCTTGACAAATTCTGAGGAGAATGAAGAAGAAGAATCCTCGGACTCCAGGTCCTGGTCCTCTTCCGAGAAATCCCCCTCCTGGGCATCCGGAACTGCTCCCCCTCCAGGGGCAGCCAGTCTCGGGGAGAGTGGAGGAGGAGAGGACCCCTCTCCCAGCACCTCCAGCGCGGCTCTTTCCTGATCCCGGAAAGTTTTCAATAGGGCCTCCGATCCTGCACTCAGCCGGAAAGGATCTGATCTCTGCCCCCCACGATCGGGCCTCCTCGGCTCCCAACATGGCCTGGAGCTGTCCTTAGCAGCCTTGTTCTGAAAATCCTGCGATGGGCCTTCCCCGCCGGATTTACAGGCCGTGCAGACCCCAGCGCAGGAAATCCGCGCGCGCACACTGCCACAGGCAGAGCAGGCCGCACCACGCGGCATATCCCCAGGCTCAATTTTAGGCTCCCTGAAAAAAGAACCGCAGCGATCGGTCAAATTTCCCAGTCGAACAACGGGCCGAAAAAGCGGTGAACACGCACCAAAACGCAGTGAAAATGGAGTGAACACCCGGCCGGAGGGTCCTCACACACCAAGGCAAGTTTCCTGATCCTTCTGTTGTTGTTTTTTTAATTACCTTGACGAAGTCAGGTTGGCTGAGGGTGAGAGAGCCGAGACCCCTGGCATCACCCTTTGCCATGGCAGTTTATAGGGTCACCAACCCTCTGCTTTACAGCCTCGAATACCAGGGGGGATGGTCCCACCAGGACCTGGTAACCCCCTGGGAGGCTAAACGCTGCTTCTGCTGCTTCTCATCTTTAACTTTTTTTTTTTTTTTTTTTTTTTTAAATGAGCTTAAAATTTAAAGGAACCCTGACAAAGTTCCCCTAACAAAAAAACACCAGCACTAAGTCACTAAAAGCAGACAAACTACCCCTAAACTTAGCACCTCTAAGAGACACCAGGCTTTGGACCTCCACCATCTGCTGGAGACAGAAAAATACTGGCAGACACTAGGTGGCACCTCAGGGGTATAGGACAGAGTCCACGAAGTCTTTTTCTGTCTCCATCTGCTGGTGGGGAGGCAAAACCCAGCTGTCCTGGACTGATCCGGGTACATACAGGGAAGCCAGGATTCAAATCCTGCTGCTGCTCCTTGTGACCTTGGGCAAGTCACCTTACCTACAAATTTAGATTGTGAGCCTTCTGAGGATGGGGATATATCTACAGTACTTGAATGTAATCCACTTTGAAGGTGGAATACAAATTAAATAAAGACTCCATTCCAGACTTTTGGATTCTCTAAACATATAGGGGTAGATTTTAAAAGGTGCACGCGTGACCCGGAGCACACACATGTACGCCCGATTTTCTAACATGCGCGCGCAGACGCACGTACGTTATAAAATCCAGGCAAGGGGGTGCACAATTGCACACTTTGCGCATGCTGAACCCATTCTGAGCCGCGCTGCCTTTTGAAAATAGGCCCGGAGTGCGTAACCTTTTAAAAATCCGGCCCATAGTTTACAATCCAGATAAGAAAAATATATAAAATACAATGCAATAAGAGCAGATTTCAGGAGCCCCTTCTGGATTTTTCCTTTTCCTCACATGATGTCCTAGAATACTGTAAGTACTGCAGTCCTTCAGCATCAGCTCCACTCTCTTTCTCTCTGAGATGGACACGCTGTAAAGGTTGCACCCACAGCGTCCTCACAACTTCTTTTGTACAAAAAAAAGCAATTTAGCTCCAAACTATGGATTTCTAATATCTCACTAGCGATCTGTTGGCTAAGAAGATTTTACAGAGGGTTTGAGCTTTCCTCCCTTGGTGGAATAAAGAGGGTAAACTCTCCCACTCCCTCAAAAACATGGGAACCAGGCCTGCTCGTCTCTGTGAAAAGACAACCATCCTTGCCCCTGGAAAAAGTGAGAAGTTAGAGAAACCTCTCCAGAGAGCAAACCAGCACTCTTGCTGCCTCCTCCTCCAGGATGTCAACTAACTCCGACCTCCCCGTAGTCTCGTGGACACACATATAAAGGTTTTAGATAGAGACCCACCCTTTTTGGGGTAGACCAGGCAAATCGATATGGGCATTTCTGTACAGTTAGTATCTTTACTCTTTGGCGAAGTCTAATGGGCTTTCTATATAATGAGGCCAATATTCAGCAGCTATCTAGCTGAGCATGTTAACCAGATAAATTTGGTTGAGAGAACATTCACTGGTGTGACTGTCCTGCTGAATATACTCAGCTATTTTATAGTTAGCTGGATAAGCTTACCCGATTATAGGACAGCCAGATAATTAACTTAGACTCATCCAGCTAAGTAACCCCTGGATTGATCAAAATGCTACATTTATAACAGAAATAGCACCCATGGTAAAAAAAAAAAAAAAAAAGGGCATGACTAGGCTAATTTCCCTGCTCCCGCATCGCATAGGTAATTTCTGCAACATGAAATAAATGTATCGCACCTGCGCAAATTTTTGCTTCGCATGCTGATTAATCCATTGTGGAGGCGTTACAGCGAAAAAGTTTTAATCACAAGAGAGAGAGAGAGTGAGCCTACTTTACTTTTTATACCACTGTAAGAGGGGGAACATTTAACTCAGTAAGGGGGTTTGGGGGGCCAGTTTTACATACACAGTAGGAAGTACAAAGTTGACATCACTGAAGATTTTCTGCTGTTTGAATCGATGAAAGGTACGAGTTGATTTGTACAATGCAGTCTCTACCCGTACCCCTCCCTTCCCAAATCTAACCACAAAGCTTTGTAATCATCTAAACAGCCACCAGTATTAGCACGACTATTGTCTGAACATCCAGTCTCCAAGGCTCCCATGACCTTTCTGGAATGTACCTTATGTCAACTGGGACCAATCCAGTTGACATAAGGAACGTGTGGCCTGTTAAACTAGGACTTATCATTGTAACTGTGGCCTGCCAAACTAAGATATCATTGTATCTGCCAAACAGACCAAGCTGCTAGTTAATTCTATCATTGCAGACTGCCAAACAGATTTAGCTTTGGAGGTTGCTTGCATTTTCTACTTCTAATATTTCATTTTTACCCACTTTGCCATTTGTTCTGGCAGACCCAACATAGTACTATAAAAAGTCTCATGCTCAATTAACTGAATTAGTCAGGTATATGACAAAGGTAGTCACTCGGGCTCTACTCACATTCCATATTCATAATCTATTCAACAGAAGCATACACTGCAAATACAATGCACATCAACAAATAAATGAAGTAAGTGCAATATTGATGGATTATGGAATGAAAGGGATAGTCTTAAAGTTCTAAATGTATACTCTAGAGAAAAGGTGACATAGGGGAGTGATGGAGACACTTAAATATCACAAAAGTTTCCATGCACAGGATGCAAACCTCTTTCAACGGAAAGCAGACTTTAGAACAAAGGTCGTGGAATGAGGGTGAAAGGGGGAAGACTCAGGAGTAATCTTAGGAAATATTTCTTTACAAAATCAGTAATGGATGTATGGAATGGCCTCCCAGTGGAGGCATGAAAGCATGGGATAAATTAGAGGGGATCTCTGAGGTAGTGATGGAAATTATAAAGCTAAATTAGTTAGGAAGACGGACAGATTAGATAGGCCATAAAGTCTTTATCTGCTGTCATGTTTCCGTTTTTAAGGGAGTACTGTTCATTCAATGTAGTGCAAACAGACTGGAATTTGAGTCTGCATTCTATTTAGGCTGGGCATGCTGCAGAGAGAGAAGTGGGTGATTGGTTGCTACTTTGGCAGTACCTGCTAGCCATAAAGAATGGTGCCAAGGGATGTCCCTCTGGCCCTCAGGGCCAGCAGGTTCCTGGTGCTGCTGAGGCATGCCATTTGGGTTTGAGGCTTAAAAATAGGAGAAAGAGAAAAACAGATAATAAAATTAGAATACAATACAGGCACAAAAACAAAAATTGGGGGTTTGAGGTGGGCATGTATAGATTTATGTTGTTTTTATTGGGTTATGATTTAATATGATACAATTTGGCCATTCCCTTTGTGAGAGCAGGGAATGAGGCCTAACTGGTGATAAGGTATTGATTATAAAGATTGTTCTTGTTGTGTAATTTTTATTTTATTGAATGACTTCTTTGTTATTTATTGAAATTTCTAAGGTTTATATGTATTTTATGAATTTGCTGTAAACTGCTTTGGGCAGTCTCCTAGGATTAATAAGGCAGAATATAAATATAGTAAAACGTAATCTGAATGACGTGTTTATGTATAGTATATATAGTATGTATAGTATACATACTACACATGAACACTACAGACATCACAGATGCATGTAAAAACAAAAGCATAGTGACCCCACACATATCAGCATATGTAACACAGAAACTTCTGCTTCTCCTGTTTTTCTCTTTCCTCTCTCCACGTCACCTCCTTTCTCACCTTGTAGATGAAGTTTGCTTTCGGTGCTTTGCAAAAGGACAGAACTCACAGAGTCCAGATTATCATAACTGCTGCAGCCCAGTGGGCCCGTCCGTGTTTCTGTGACCTAAGAAAATGAAAAACAGCCAGCTTAGATGGGGAAATGAGATGATCAGCAGACAGAGCAATGACCTGTGGGAAGAGCATTTATAGTCCTGCATCAATCTAGCAAACATTTAATACGTTTCCAATCCTTCCTGTTTACAAGGGTCAAATCAGAATTGAATGGCTGAGATGGCAAGATGAGAGAGCACATGCATTGCCAAGTCTTAGCCCCATGGATCATTTTTAAAGCTGAAAGTTATGGTAGGATGGAACAGTATACTGTATCTGTCTCCATCTGGTTGCAGTTTAGAAGACTGCTATTGGCATACCTGGGAAGTATTCGGATTTCACCCGGAGACCCAGGGAAATTTTATCAATTGCTTGGTCTCCGGGGAAACACTAGAAAGCTTCAGACCTCTCTATTTATTGCTCCAGCCAATATCCTTTAGGAAGCCTGTGGGGAACCGGACTCAGCTGAGAGCAGAGTGAGTGTGATTTATAGATTTTGGGAGCAAAGAGAATGCTGGTGTCAGGGAGAAAGGAAGGGGAAGATTGCCGGGATCATCCCTGGAAGGGGAGGGGGATTAAAGTGTTGGTGGTGGGAAGAGAGAGATAGATTGTGGATTAGTAGGGAGTGGTGGTGGAAGGGAGAAAGATGGCTCCCCATCACTGCCAGAATTCAGTTTAAAACTCTCACCCTCATACATAAAGCCATCCACAATCCTGACATGCTCTGGCTCTCAGACAGTTTACACATCCGTTTCTTTTTCAGACCTACCAGAACACCCTATACAGCAAATATTCACACTCCATCTCCCAAACTTTTCCACCTTACTACCACCAAACAACGTGCGCTATCCCTAGCTGGACCTTCCCTACGGAACTCTATCCCCACCCACCTACGCCTTGAGACCTGCGCCAAAAAATTCAGACAAATCTCAAGACCTGGCTCTTTACTCGAGCCTACACATGAACCCCCAGCTTGTCACTTCTTTCCCCCTCACCCCCCGCCCTTCCCCCTGCCCCCCAATCACACTACCGATCCCCCCCTCCCCTCGCCCCCCAAGCATACTACCGATATCCCACCTTCCTAACTCCCTTCCCCTAATTTTTCATTGTAAATAATTCACTTGTATATAACGTTTCATTGCGTATATCTAATCATTTTATTACGCTTATCAATTTGTACAGTATTACCTTTGTTTTCCCCCCTCTTCCCCTCTACCCAGTTCTCCTATCAGTTTCATTGTAAAGCCCCGTTGGCCACTTTATGTTACATGGAAACCGATGTGATGTTTTCCTAATGAATGTCGGTATACAAAAATTTTAAATAAATAAATAAATAAATACATAAATACATAAATAAATAAATGATACTCTTTCTACTTCTCCTCCTACCCTAATCATCAGCAGTCTCAGGATGACACAAGTCTAAAGTTCCTAGGTATGACTATTAGCTGGGTAGGCAGCACAGAGCTCAACCCACTGATATACTGCTGTGTGTGTGTGTGAAAGAAACATGGATCATATCTTGGAGGTTCATAGCCAAAGATACAGAAAAGTATGAAGGCCTGTGGGGCCCCTCGAGGGTGAGTGCCAGAAGTCACTGACTGACACTGACACCATGAGTAAACTTTTCGATTAGGAAGTCTCTCCATTATATTGTTGTCCCTTGGCTGTGTAAACAAGGAAATTCTCCTACTGGAAAAAGGCTCTAGCCATCCTTTAATCCCAATCAGTCTCTCATTATCTTGGAAAAGGCTATCTTTATACTCCTCAATCTCAGAGCATTCTCTGCCTCTTAAGATGACTCTCATGCCTCAAAGGAAGGAGCCTGTCTTCATTTCTCCAAGTTTTGACAAAATCCTCTTTCCCTTTCCAGGGCTGTTGGATACGGAGAGTAATTTTTAAAAGGCATTTATGTAGTTGAAGCAATAGTTTACCTGCATAAATACCGATTTATAAAATTGCTCACTTGATATATGGGGGAAAATATGCACATACAAGGTGTATGCGCATAATTTCCTCTGCATATCAGAGAGTGAGCTGGATTTAAGCACTAACAGGTGAATTTTCAAAGGAATTATGCATTATCATATTATAACATATTATCATAGCAATTTTCAAAAGTCACTTACGTGTTTATTGTAAAGTGAACTTGTGAGGGTAAATCCTATGGACAATTCAATGGCTAATATTGTAGCAATTTTAAAAAGCCCACTTACATGGGTAAAGCGCATTTACCATTTAGATGTGTAAAACCTATTTTAAGTGTATAAATGCTTTTGAAAATCAGGCCCATATTTTTTAATTGCTTGTATATTCTGCCAGGGAAATGACCTACACACATTAACAGATTAAAAAGTGTACAGGTAGTTTTCCCAGGATAACTTTCAAAGCTAAAGTATACAAATGCATTCACTTTGAAAATTAGTGTAAAGTCTGCTGGTAAAAAGTACCTGTAGACTTTACATCAGCTAACTTTATCTCCACTAATGTATCACAGTCATTCTCAAAATTAAAAACTGAATCTTAATTTGAGCCCAATTGTAACATAGATACTGAACATGTAATAATATATGAATTCATTTGTTTATGTTTCTTCTAACCTCAGGACAATCTGTAGCCCACTCTAGGACAGGATATCTCCATCCCTTCTATGCTTGGCAATCCTCATGTCCTACAAGAAGAGACAGAAGTCTCAACATCTGTAACCCCAAGAAGCCTCTCTCCATCACACTGCGTGAAGGAGCGATGGAACTGAAAAGAAACAGCCCAGGACGGATGGGCTATCTTCATAACTCCAGCTTCTAGCATTTTTCCTCTCTCTTTCTGTCTCTCTCTGACTTCAAAGTATTTAACCTTCAGTACCTTCACTTCTGTGCTGGAAGTAAGTTCACATGATCCCAAACTCAACATTTCAAGGCTGGAATGCAGCAAATGATCTTCTAATCTCATATCCTTGCTGACTATTTCCAATCCCCAAATCCATGAAGCACCGAGCCTTGAAAAGGGAACATGATTTACGGCTAAAAGCAACAAAATATTTCTTTGCATTATTCTGACTGAGGACGTTATAAAATCAGAACAATGCCTCTGCCTTACTGCTACCCCAAATCATATCCCTCGCAATGATGGCAGGTTTCCTTTTGTGCATTAAATAACTGAACAACATCATCATAAGATTCTGTCCTAAGCCACTTCCTTTCAGAAAAAGAAACCTTTATTTGCTGAGCTGCTTCTTTTTTCTTTTTAGACTTCCAGTAGCTTTCTCTTGTACCTGTTTCTTTTTTCTGATTAAACTTGTATCCTTTGAAAAGCTGCATTGTAGCTTTTGCTATCTATTTGAACTCCTTTCTGGAATAGCTGTGCTAAAACCTAGCAGAAAAGCTCTCTCCTGCACTCTCAGTGCCTCAACAGTCCAGTATACATTGCTTGCTTATCCCTTTTCCCAAGCCTGGGGGTAGATCCTATACCTTGATTGCCCCAGTGGAGATCTGGATTTCATGGAGTCTTCTCATGGTTCCATCACGGTCAACAAAGTAGGAAGATGCTAATTGATGCAGGGCCTCCACACTCTGGGTGGCATTTCCAGACTTCCGGTCCAGTCGACTTTTGTCCATATACATGGTCAGTGCTTCCTCGCCTGTAGTACAAAAAACCCCAAGAATACTTTTAAAAGATTGGACAACAGGTCAGGATACTACTTTTAGTTTGTTAATTAGGTCAAGGTCCATATTCAAAAGCATTTAGCCAAATACTCAGAAGATAGCCAGCAAAATTAATATTTGGGTACATGTCTGGCTAAATACTAGCTGGCTAGTAAGTTAAATGGCTAGAATTTAACCAGCTAATTTAGGGGCTTTTTTTTTTGGGGGGGGGGGGGCGTAACTAGGAGGGATTGAGTCAACCAGCTAAGTTAACTGGTTAATGCCAATATTTAGAATTAGCCAGATAACTTAGCTAGCTATGTCTGGTCAGGCCAAAGAGCTGTCCTAAAATTAGCTGGCTATAGTCAGCTAACTTTAAGATATTCAGCTATATTCAGTGGTGTGAATATGCCTCCAAAGTTAGCTGGATAAGTTTATCCAGCTAACTCTGCTATCTGGACTATGAGTGAGGCAGCACCCCTAGTGTTCCCGTATTTTCCTGTGGGATCCTGCGGGGCACAGAGGACATAACAAGCGACTGGGTAATAAAAGTTGGGATCGGCTGGGGATAACCAGACCAGGCCCATGTCTCTGGGAGGAAGACAGCTCCTGTATGGAATACTGTCCAAACCTTGAACTGACACGAAGCAACACACTGGGGCTGATGTAATAAGGTGTGCTAAAGCTGCTGTGGGTTTGTGTGCGCCTGTACGTGCATTTGTATGCGTGTTTCCCTGCAAAGCCCTCTATAGGGATGTAATAAGGGTTTTGTGCACAGGAAAAAAGCGTGTACGAACGTGCTTACAGATTTGTGGATTTTCTTCCACGAATGCATGCTAATGTGAATCGGTTATTTACACTTTTGAATAATAGAAGGACTAGGGGGCATTCCATGAAGTTAGCAAGTAGCACATTTAAGACTAATTGGAGAAAATTCTTTTTCACTCAACATACAATAAAGCTCTGGAATTTGTTGCCAGAGGATGTGGTTAGTGCAGTTAGTGTAGCTGGGTTCAAAAAAGTTTGGATAAGTTCTTGGAGGAGAAGTCCATTAACGACTATTAATCAAATTTACTTAGGGAATAGCCACTGCTATTAATTGCATCAGTTGCATGGGATTTTCTTAGTGTTTGGGTAATTGCCAGGTTCTTGTGGCCTGGTTTGGCCTCTGTTGGAAACAGGATGCTGGGCTTGATGGACCCTTGGTCTGACCCAGCATGGCAGTTTCTTATGTTCTTAAAGGAGGCGATTAGCTAATCATAGGTAATGCAGGGAACTATGCTAATGCTAGTGCGGGTTTTTTAATGTGGGTTTTTTACCGCCATGGACAGGGCACGAGTTAAGTGTCAGTGCCAACTCGGGGGTCCTACGTCAGCATCCAAGCTTCCTGAAAACCACCTAGCTGAGCTCCTATCTCGGTGTCCAAATAGCCAGCTTAGCTAGGAGCTTTTCTGGGCGTCGGAAAGGTCAGCTTAGGTAGGTCCTTCCCTGGATGCTTTTCTCGACGTTCGAGCAGCCAGATTTGCATCCAGATGAGTACCTAACTCAGCGCCCAAGCAGCCAGATACACGGCCAGAAGAGCGCCTGAGCAGCAAGATTAGCTAGATCCTTTCTGGGTACCCGATTGTATAGATTCATGACCAAGTAAGCGCCTAGCTCAGCGCTTGAACAGCAAGATTAGTTAGGTGCCTTTCTGGGCACTCGATCGTATAGATTCATGACCAAGTAAGCGCCTAGCTCAGCGCATGAATGGCAGCATTAGCTAGGCATCTTTCTGGGCACCAGAGCATCCATATTTGCTCCAGGATGAGTGCCTATGTCAGCACCCAAGCATCCAGATTGGTGCCCAACTGAGCACCTATCTTGCTGCTATGCCAGTGTGAATTCGCATCCATGAAAATATTTGCCATGCTTTTTCCAGCACAGTTATTTGAAATATTAAAAATACTTTCCAGGGTCATACTTTCACTTAATAGGGAGACCCGTTCGCTCACTCACTTTTAAGTGTGGATTATCAGCCGGGTTCTGAGTACGGATGCGGCCGCTAATTACACAGGCCCTTACCACGCTTAGGTACGCAAATTTCTCTGTATGTATGTGGATTTCTGCATGCAAATCATTTGCATAATTTATTTTTTTTACATCCCATGGAAGCAGCATCTTCAGCAGCATGCAGTGATCAAAACCCACGCTCATAATTAGCGCCTGTTTTGCCACGGGTCTTATTACATCGACCCCACTGTAAGTAAAGAGTTTACACTGTGTGAGGAGAAGACAGTCTATGGATGTGCATGTGTGAAGTTGTAATAAAGAGTACGGTTTTAAGAAGGCTGGAGGCAGTCTAGTTTGTCTCCAGGCCTGTGGCTCGTTCCCACAGTCTGAATATGGACCTTTTAGTTTATTGATTTCATGAATCATATTTCATATGACAAATCAATGTAATCTATAATAAAATGAACATAAAAACACAATATAAGATTGAACATAAATACAATAATATCCAAATTGGAAACATTAATTTAAAATAACTTACAAAACAACATAAAGACAATTTGTTAACAAAGCATATGCAGAATAAAGCAAAAATGGTACAGAACAAACTGAAGATTAAAAACCATACAAACAGAGCATATGCAACAAAATAACAAAATGCTATTAAACTATAAATAAGATCAAGTAATGTAAAACAGATCAATACAAGAAACACTTCTGAAAACAGCCGTTTGTAGTTGCTATCTGAATTTCAGGTATTCGTTTTCAAGACATAAATCTAAAGGCAAGGAGTTCCATAGTGGTGGGAGGGGGGGGGGGGGGCAAGAAAAGAGAAGCATATCTTATGGGTTTGCTCAAAAATGATGTCTTTAGGAAAGGGTAATTTCAGGAGTTCTTGCTGGAAAAAAAAGAGATTTAGAGATGACGAATATGGAATTATTGCTTGGCAGAGATAAGAAGATGTTTGGTGGCATAGCACTTTAAAAGAAAGTTAAGCAAATGATTTTGAACTGGATACAAGAAGTTATCAGGATCCAGTGAAGCTCCTGCAGTAATGGAGTCACATGATCATATTTTTGTTTACAAAAAATGAGCTTGGCTACAATGTTTTGAGCTAGCTATAGATGATGAATTGAGTGGGAAGTAAGCCCATGAAAGAGGGCATTACAGTAGTCTAACTTACTGAGGATTAATGCATGAATGAACACTTGTAGGTGAGTGGGATTCAAAAATGGTCGAAGTCCACGAACAAAATGTAAAAAATAAAATGATCATAGAATTAAAGAGGAAATTTGAGAACTAAAGGTCAGGGAAGGATCAAACTTGACATCCAGCATTGTAACCACTTCTGTTAGCTCAATTGTGGAACCAGCCATTACTGGAGAAAAATAACATTGTGGATTCTTGCAGCTGGAAAACCACATGGCCTCTGATTTGTTGGGATTAACTTTGAGTCTATTCAGAGTAAGCCAGTTGGCAACCTCAGACAAGCAGTTATTAAAGTCAGCCAATGATTTTGAATTTTTAGAATCAAAAGAAGCCAAGATCTGTATGTCACCTGCAGAGATAATACCCATAACTGAGGCTTTGTACTAAGCCAGCCAGAGGGGAAATGTAAATGTTAGACAGGGTGGGAGAAAAAAATAGCCTCTTGAATAACGCACAAACCAGCTGGCATAGCGAAGAAAGTTTTGAATCCCAGTCTACATGGTAAGTTTGGTCAGTTAAAAAAGAAGTAAACCATACATGTCTGCAGGATTCTGTACCTGTATAATGTGCAGTAATTGGAGAAAATTGAGGATCCGTACAGCCTTGCTGAGCTGTGAACAATAGTATAATGCTTAGCAGTAGATGCCAAAGAATGAGTTAGTAATAACCAAGACATAGCTAGAAGATTATATAGTTGGCTACAATGAAAGAAAACCAGAGATTTATCAGGTCTGATGAATGCAGTCTCATAGGCAATGGACATTATAACAACTGTTGAGTATAGTGTATCACAGTCATTCTTTAAATTAAGATAATGAATTTTAATTTGTATAATTCCAGATTGCAACGAAGAACATCATTTGGGCCAATTTGTAACATAGATATTGAATATGTCATAATATGTGAATTCATTTTTTCATGTTTCCATTAGTACAATATAATTAAGGCAAAGAAAAAGAAAAGAGTTTTAAAAATGGAATTCAACAGGCACGAAATGGATTTGCTGTTCCTAGGTCAAGGAAGACGAGCTGAGCATTGTAAAGCACAGATGAAGAAGGAAAAAGATTTTCACTAGGTAATGACATCTCAAAGGTGTGCTTGAATAGGATTGGTACAAAAGCTGGTTCTATATATAAATTACTGTTCATTTTATTAAGTCATAGTGGCATTATTTGGTTTCACTTGGCACATGTGATGATCAATGACAATATCATCGTTGTCTGAATTTATGATTTGGCTGGTAGAACAATAGTGAAACAGGTCAGCCCCTGGCACTCAAAATTAACATAAAACTAGGATCATCTATATCGTGAACAATGGGTCTTAGCAGCTCTGGCAAAGCAACTCCGGTCCTCCCCAAAACATCAACAGTTCCATATTCAGTGGGTTTGTCTCGTATGGGGCCAACTTTTGAAAATGATTGGAGGTGGAGAACTCAACACAAATTACAGTGCCCCCAGCAAAAAAGAGTTGTGAATATGACTGACCAGCTGGTGTTTAAATTCTAGAGAGGAGCCGGTAATGAAGACATGATAAATAGTCACATGACTAAAACAAAGACTAGGGAAGACTCAAAGTTCCACCAGTCATTCTTTTCTCAACTAATCCCCACTACTCTCTCTGCACTCTTAATTCTCCCCCTCCTGCATGGGCATATTTGAATGTTATATTTGCGTGAGGGAGTTTAACACCAAGCTCCATGCCCTACATCCCTCTAGCCTGCTCTGCTCCTCATATCCACTGACCGATCCTTCTCTGTTCCCTTCCCACCCAGAAGGTACCTCTCCTCACTACTGTCCCCTCTATGTTGTATGTATGTGTGTGCACACACAGGTCGTAAACGCTATGCATATGACAAAACAAAGCCTACACATAAAATGGCATAATAAGCATAATTAAATATTAAAGATATTTATCTATAAAAAATATTAAATACAATTTCATTTATTTGATCTTTTCAATTTATTTAAAACAAATGATATGCGATAATATCTTAATGTCGAATTATTTTCATTTAGAGTTACTTAAATAACACTTTCAAAATCTCAATATTATTTGCCATTATACTTGCTCAGGCACACTTGGCTTCCAGTGCACAAATCTGAACTAAGCTTATAAAAAATTGCACAAAAGAAAATGTTTGTGCACATAGAAAGCACATGCTCCTCATACCTCCGTAGCAAGCTGCCCTCCTCTGCAAGCATGTTTCACCCATCCCTTCACTGATTCCCAACTTTCATCAGCATCTTAAGCTTTCCTTCATTGGCAGGATATTCTTTCAGTTTCTGACTCCCCTTCCCCCACATACTCGGATCACTTGTTTGCTCTGCACTCCCTGAGCCCAGACATTTTTTTTTCCTGGAGCTGTCCCCTACCTCCCCATTCCCTGCAGCACGTCACCCCAATATTCGACGATTCCAAGCCAGAGACAGTCCCATACCTGCAGAGTCCACTTCAATGCCTCCGCCTGAATGTCCTGAGCCCTAGCAGCTCAGCAGTCAGTATCTCCCCAGCTCCAGGGCATGTTTTTGCCTTCTGCTCTCAATTTGGAAACTACAGTGCTAACTGCTTTCTCTTGTAGGATATAACAGGGGAATGTTTTATTTATTTTTATGAACAAAGGGAACAATGTTCACCTCAGTTCCTCCTTAATTGAAGCACTGACTGCAGCCCCTGCCAATTTTTAAGAGAAAGGTTTTGAACTTTCGAAATTGCACGCCACCACAACCTCCTCCCTTTCCCCCAGGCGTCTAGTAAAATACCTTATTTACCCTGGTGACTGCAGGGCTGGAATTAAAGGGCAGATACCACCTGTCCATCATTTTTTACCTTGCCCAGCTAGCACAGAAATCTTCACCAAACTTCAAATAAACTATTTTCCAACTTTTGTGTCTGTAGTTTAAATCTATCCCTTGTCTCTGCTTACTCTTGGTTTTCTCATAGTTTCCTCTCTGCCTCTTCATTCATTTTCTTTTACAGCTTCTTTTCTCATCTTCCTTTCATTTCTTTATCATGTGTTATCTCTTTCTATCTGCAGCTATCTCTTCACAGCTCATTATCTTCTCTCTTATTATCCTAGTTTCACGCACTCATGCCCCTTCCATCTCTCTCCTAACCTCTTCTCACAACCCTCCAATTGGTTTATCTCCCTTCATAGGCCCCTCCTCTCTGTCTACACAGCTCCTTTCTCAATCTTCACCTTTCTCTTCCTCTAAAGTTCTCTTCTTCTAACCACTCGCCTCAGCTCCTCCTCTTATCACAGCCCATGTCCCCTCTCCTAGCTTGTATCCCCTTTTCCCTCCTATTATCTACTTTTCCCTTCTCACAGCCCATGTTTCCTCTGTCAGCTCTCTTTGTGATTCTCACAGCCCCTCTCATCTTCACAGCCTGTATCTTCTTCGCCTCTCCCACAGTGCCTTTCCCAGTCCCTCATCCCCTCACAGTTTCTCACCTCCTTCCAGTCAGAATTTCTTTTTTCATTTCCTCTCCCAGACCCTCAAAGCAGTATTTTCTCTCCCAGCCAGTCTCCCCTTTTATATATAATCTTAACATTTCCCAGCAGTTCTCTCAGCCCTATCTCACCTTCCTTATAGCTCCTCTATTCCTCTTTCTCTTTCTTAGATCCCTCTATCAGCAGCCCTCCTCATCTCCACTGCACCTCAAGAAGCCTGTCTGTCCTACACTGCTGCTTCTCTCTGGTCCCCCTATAGCCGATTGGTCAGACATTCCACAGCCAGCCAATAGGCTGCAAGAGGAGGCAGGAGCAGTAGCTGAGAGACAGAAGCACTTCCTTACTGCCCTCCTCCAAAGTCCTGCAGCATGGAGCTCTCATGTTGCAATCTACAGAATTTAAAGAGACCATACTATACCTATAGCACCCACAGAGTTGGATGTCCTACCCCTTGACATAGATATGTTTTGGCCAGGAACGTCATTACCTGGCTCAAACTCACCTGGATAAAAAAAAGGCAGCATGGGATACATTCTGAAGACAGGACTACCCGGCTAAGTTTAGCTGAGTAAACTTGGTTTTGGTGAAGAGCAGGTATAATTTATACATGTAATCTTACCAGAATAACTTTAAACTTAACTTGGTATAGTCAGCAGTATCAGTTTCCAGCTGAATATCTCAGCTAAAATTACTCAGGTAAGTTTACCAGGGTAACTTGCTTTTCATTACCCCACTCATTACTGCCACTGCCCTCTCCCCCCCGCAAGGAATTAGAATTAGTCAGGTACACCTTACATTAAAAATAGATTTAATTTAATTTTAATTATATACTCTCAGTTTGATGTTTTGCTCTAAATGTTTGTTGCTAAAATGAGGTGTGCCTGACTAATTTTTAATTCATTGAAATAGAGTCATGGGATAGGACTTGTAGCTCTGGATGTAATTCCTGACAGGTAGTGCCATTGACAACCAAGAGATCTGCTAAGTCAGTCATTAGCTAAAAGCACTGCTACCCTTTGAAATTGTCTGTAGGGCCTTCATTCAATCTCCAGTTGAGGGAATCTCTAAACAATGACCAAGGAGTGTGGATTCAATCTCTGTGTTGCAGATCTTCTTAGGTATTTCATAGGATACTTGGTAGTAAAGTACTTGGCTGGTGGAGTCTTTGGGCAGTGAATGGGCCTAATGCCTAAGTGTTGACCAACTGGATGGTGGGAAAGAAATTAGAAGCCATTTGAGAGTTGCCAGTAGGGGTCTGCCAGTTTGAAGTCGAGAGCCCTTGGATAGTGCTGATGAAGTGCCTGAGAGTTGAGAAACCTTGAAGAAGGAAAAGTATCTGAAGATAAGGAGAATGAAGGAATTGACAGCTACAGCAGTGGTAAATAAACTAAATAAATAAATAAATAAATAAAAATAAATGTCACTTAAAATTGTTAGGCGCTCCGGCCACGGATGGCCGCGTTCGGCCCCTCTTACCTCGAGCGCCAGGAAGTCCGCCGGGACCCACACAGCTGTGGGGAGATGCCCCTGCCACATGTGCCTGGTCCCATCCACTCTCGTGGCTTCTGCCGCCGAATCTGTGCCGCCCCCCATGGCAGGAGGGATGACCCCCACACCTCCTCCTCGTGGTGCAAGGCCACAGGCTTACACTGCCAGCAGCCCCTCTGGGCCGGGCCCTCCCCTAGGTGTGCGGCCGAGCCCCCTGCTGATTTTTAAAGGGCCAGCCACAACGAATTGCAGCCCAGCCCCCTGGATGACATCTGGGGCCTGGTACTATTTCTGGGAGCTTCCTCTTCCTGTTCCTTAACTTGGCAACAAGTCTGCTTCACTTCTGTGGAGTCTTCGGTGCTTCGTTTGTGCCTTGGTTCCTGTTCCTGCCTTCCGAGTTCTGTTCCTGCCTTCCGAGTCCTATTCCTGCTCCTGTTTCTGCGGACGGATCTTCTGGCTTCTGAACTTGGACTGGCTTTCGGTGACTCTTCTGGCTTCGACCTCGGACTGGCTCTCAGTGATTCTCTGGCTTCTGACCCTGGACTGGCTATCGGCGCTTCTTCTGGCTGTTATCCAAGCACCTTCACAGGGGCCCACCTAAGACCAGCCAGCCCCGGCACCCAAAGGCTCAACCCATGGGGAACGGAGTTGGTATTGGCAAAGCTCCAGCCGGCCTCTGTACCAACTCATCCTCGCCTCCCGATGGTGGGGAACTGTGGGGGTTCACCCTCTCAGGTAGCGCCAACTCCCCCTCGGACAAGGGGTCCACATTCTCGTCCGTTAACCCAACAAAAATATATAGAAGTGACAGCAGAAAAGGACCTTATGGCCCATTCAGTCTGCCCAGCAATCTCCCATAGTTATCAGTTTCCCATACATCAGTTATTCAGCCCGCCAAGGTCAGGGCTCTTGTTGGTTACTGTTTGAATCCAATTTCCCTCCCCCCCCCCCCCACCTCCTCCCACTGTTGAAGCAGAGAGCAATGTTGAGTTGCATCAGAAGGGTAGTATCAGGCTTTTTGGTTAAGGGTAGTAACTGCCACATCAAGCAAGTTACCTCCATGCTTATTTGTTTTCCCAGTCTGTAGAGTTCAATGTCCTTGTTGGTAGTTGTCTGAATCCAATTCCTCTTTCCTCTTTTCCCCCTGCTGTTGAAGCAGTGAGTGATGATAGAGTTGCATCACTGTATGAAGGCTTATTTGTTAAGGATAGTATCCGCCACACCAGCAAGTTACACCTATGCGAAGGCTTATTTGTTAAGGGTAGTATCCGTCACACCAGCAAGTTACTCCCAAGCTTCTTACTTCATTCCCCTCCCCCTTGCCTTTAAGGATCCACAGTCTTTATCCCATGCCCTTTTGAAATCTTCCACTGTTTTTGTCTTCACCACCTCCTCCGGCAGGGCATTACAGGTGTCCATCACCCTCTCCGTGAATGGCTTCTAATCTCTTTCCCACCATCCAGTTGGTTAACACTTCATTAGACCCATTCAGAGGTAGCAGGAAAAAGGCAGAAGATGCAAAGTTGAGAATTGGAGGGGATATTAATGAACTTTTGCTACACTATTAATCTTAATTTCTTGTTTATTAGATTGATTTTGTATTCTGCATTTTTATCTCTACTGGGTTTTTGCCCTAGAAATAATCTTTCCCATGACATTCTTTAATTCAGATAAAAGAATCAAACATTTTACAGGAGGATCCGAGAGGTAGAAAGGATGAAAGAATAGCTGAGATAATGTAGAAGTCTTGCACTGCTTCATCATAGTAAGTGTGAAGATTTTAAAAAGTGGACTTTCCTTTGACTAATGCTATCTAAGAATTTGAATGAATTAATGAATTACCAGTTTCACAGTCTCTTTATAGAGGGCAAATTTAAAAATAATTTACCATGGTAAGTAGCAGTATATCTGGGTTAATTTCAATTTGCTGTCTGAAAATGACCCTTACTTAATCCAGTTAAAAGAATGTGTGGGATTACATAGTATGTGTACTTTTAGCCGGATTAAGGGGAGACTTTCCAGGATTGTGTTGGGATGGAAGTGCAAAGACTATAGTTTCAAATTTACATATGGTTTTCTCCTTAGAAATTTTATCTACAGAAAAAGCAGGTGGAAAAAATCTGAGG
Organism: Rhinatrema bivittatum; assembly: GCF_901001135.1. Taxonomy (NCBI): domain Eukaryota; kingdom Metazoa; phylum Chordata; class Amphibia; order Gymnophiona; family Rhinatrematidae; genus Rhinatrema; species Rhinatrema bivittatum. The sequence continues at coordinate 122,376,011 of NC_042622.1, read as the reverse complement.
TCAATATTCAGCTGGCTAAGTAAGTTAATCAGTTAAGACTTCTTGGGATAATTTACATAGGATATTAAACAGCATGGCTATGCTGCTGAATATCCACGATTTGCTGCTACTTACCGTACTTGGATAAGTCTTATCTGGCTAAGTTTAGACCTGCTATGGAGCAGGACTAACTTATCCAGTTAACTTAACCAGAAAAGTCTGAAAAGCACTATTTATCCGGCTAAGTTAACCAGATACATAGCACAGCCCGGTTACTCCTACTGCCTGCCCACTGGCTGTCCAGCTAACTACTTAGCCAGATAAGTGACTTGTCTGGCTAAGTGGTGATCATTAAATGTAGCTGGATATTCAGCAGCCGCCATTTAATCCTACTTATCCAGCTAACTAGTGTTTGGATATTGACTTCTCTGTGGATATTTTGAATCTATGACAATTGAAAATTAGGTAAAAGGTCCATGGTTACAAAGAACCCGCAGACTTTACATAACATAAGAACATAAGATATGCCATGGATCCTTCTTCCAATTTTTGAAAGATCTTTTGGCTAAAATAGCCTATTTCACCTCACCTTTTAACCATACCAGCAATTGTTTGGCCTTCCTTCCACCTTTCTTAAATATGTAGAATACATCTGGACTGCACTTCTAAGATGGTACTTTTTTAACAATGTCCATGCCTGTTGTACACTAGGGGTGTGCATCCGTTTTCCACGTATTTGTAATCCGCAACTTATTTTGTCCTATCTGTTAAATACGTGGGGAGGCGAAACGCATCGTGACTCCCCACGTATTTAACAGATTTCTGTTTCATTCAGCCTCCTAAATAAAAATTTAAACCCCCCCCCCCACACTTCTGACCCCCCCAAGACTTACCAAAACTCCCTGGTGGTCCAGCGGGGAGTCCAGAAACCATCCCTGCACTCGTTTGCCGGTTTCATCATGGCGCCGATAGCCTGTGTCACAGGGGCTACCGGTGCCATTGGTCAGCCCCTGTCACATGGTCACCGGCGCCATCTTGTGCTCCTACCATGTGACAGGGGCTGACCAATGGCACTGGTAGCCCCTGTGACATAGTATGGGCAAAGGCTATCGGCGCCATTTTGAGTCCTGGCATCAGACGGCCGGCGTGCAGGAGGTGCTCCGGGACCCCCGTTGGACCCACAGGGACTTTTGGCCAGCTTGGGAGGGCCTCCTGACCCCCACAAGACTTGCCAAAAGTCCAGCGGGGTCCGGGAGCGACCTCCTGCACGCCGGCCGTCCGATGCCAATACTCAAAATGGCACCAATCGCCTTTGCCCTCACTATGTCACATGGGGCTGAAGTAAGTTGCGCGTGCTGGCCGACTGCTGGCTCGCGATCCCTGGCACAGCAGCAAATGGCCGCTGTGCCAGGAAACTTTGATCCCACCCCCGGACTGCCCTGCCTCCAGACCGCCCCTTTAGTAAAGCCCCGGGACTTAGATGTGTCCTGGGGCTTTACGCGCGTCGCCGGGCCTTTAAAAATAGGCCTGGCGCGAATAGGGCTTTTAAAATCCAGTGCACGCTGCACAGACGCAGAAAGGAATCACTGACCTCTCAGCCAGTGTCCTTTAGCTCATCATCATAGAACCAATTAACTGAGGAAGGGAAAGGGAGAGAGGTCACAGTAGTGGATGGGAAACTAACAAAAAACAAATTCCTAAATATATAACTGTAGGTTATTTGCCAAGGAAAGTGGTAGCAGGCAGATAACGCAGTTTACCATCCATTAGTGGATGGTGTTCTTCTGTACGGCAAACACGTGCTCCGCCCACAGTCGGGAGTGCACCAAGGACCGGAAGAAAGTTTCACACACAACTGGATGTTTTCCGGCCCGCCTCGCCTCTCTGGTCCATCTGATGGCAGTCTTGGCTTCTGCCAGAAGATAGATAATGAGGCAGGCTCGGTTGCATGCCACTGGGGTCCTGGGTATGGTGAGCTCATAGATTAGGAGGTGGGGGTAGAAGGACAACCAAAAACATAAAAACAAATTTGTCAAAAAGGGGAGGAAGGGGTTAGGCAAGGACAAAACCAATAGATATGTGCCACAGACATCTTCTCTTGGCAGAAGGGTCAGGCTGCAGAGCTGGTGATGGCTTGTAGGACTACTCCCTGTAAATATGGCCCCATGCGGTACCCTTCATGCTAGGTCTGCAGTCTTCCTGGAGGTGGGATAGGCAGAATATGCTCTCCAACATGGTCCTCTACCCCCCACCCCCATTTTGTTTCTCCATACAGTGTCTAGGCGGGAGGCAAGCACCAGGAAGTGAATCGTTTGTACCATTAGGAGGTACATCGCCTTCCTGTCCATAGCTTCAAAGTTGGCTGCCGAAAGGGAGCACAGCCAGCTGAGGCTTTTGGCTGGAGGGGGTGAGCAGAGGGGAGGGGGTCTCTTATGATGGGCCTACACTCAAGTTCGGAGAAAGGGGGATGGAAAACTGATGGAAAACTCCACCCTGCAGACCCCTCCCCAACCGAGTGGTCAAGCAACTGGGTGCCCTAGCCTGGATGGACTTGAGGACTGCAGCAGCAGGCACGGGGTTTCTTATGCCCATCCAACCGAGTCGATATGTGTGGTGGCACCCATGTAGATCAGTCCTCTAACAGGAGGTGACCGATCTTCGTGATTCCGGCCAAGGCCAGCCGATGGCATACCGCGGGGACTCCAAAATCCCCACACCCAGAGCAGGGTTGTGGAGAAGAGGTTCTTCTAGGTAGTCCTCCGTGGAAACCACCGGCCTCCTCATCATGGAAACCATGCTCCAAGACTTAAAAATATCTCAATAGAAAGACGGCAGCAACAAGAGGCCGCGTTCATACCCTCTTGCCCAAATTACTAATAGCTGCCAGTCATACTGCAACCCGCTCACCTGGTGAAAGAAAAGAGCTGCCAGGGGGCGCCATGGGGGTGGTAGGTCTGCATACAGAAATCTCTTCAGGACCTATAAGTGGAAGGTGTGTACTTGGCTCTTAAGACACACGAGGCCCTTTTCCGCCCTCTTCCAAAGGAAGAGACAGGGTGCCCACAGTGACCCAGTGCTTCTTGCCGGCCCAGAAGATATCTAGCAACTTTCTCTGAATCTGGGCAAGAAACTCCACGAGGGGGGCTCAGGGCAGTCAGCCTGTGCCACAGCATGCTGGACACAAGCTGATTCGCCACTATGACACCAATCGTAGCAGCCTCACCCATGACCTCAGGCAAGCCTCGACCTTTTCGTCCAGTTCTTACCAGTTTTTGGGGCCGTGGTTTCCTCCATGGAGAGGTGGGCACCCAGATATTTTAGGGTCTCCTGGCTCCATGAAAAATTAGCAAACTCACTCAGTCCTATCACAAGCTCCGAGCATTTGGCCCAGTTGATCTTAGCGAAGGATACGGGTGAATAAACCCGCTGGCAGGTTTGCATCCTTGCCATATCAAGCAGGTCAAGGATCATGAGGAGCACGGCATCAGTACAAGTGGATAGGGTGATGTGAAGCCCGGGTTCCTGCAGGGTTAAACCAGAGAATTTCATGCACAGTAAGCACAGGAAGGGCTCAATGACCAGCGCATACGGTTGCCCTGTCAAAGTACAGTCCTGACGTACTCCTCTTCTAAATGCCAGAGGTGCCTTTAGGGACCAGTTGCTTTTCACAAGGCACTCTGCGGACACATATGGGAGGCGGAGAAGACCCACAAAACAGAGGCAGAGGCCAAATTCCTGGGGTCTGAATGAGATAGCAGTGATCCACCCTGTCAAAGGCTTTCTCTTGGTCTAAAGACAGCAATGCCACCAACAGGTCCTTCCTAAGATGTTATCAAAGTCCCGGACTAAAAAGATGTTATCAAAGATCGAGCAGCCTGGGACCATGTAGGATTGGTCTGGGTGGATTACCTGATCTAGCATGAGCCCTAGCCGCAGCAAGAGTGCTTTGGCTAGGATTTTATAGTCCATGCACAATAACGAGATGGGGTGCCAGTTCCGCAAGTTGCGAGAATCCCCTTTCTTGGGGAGAAACATGAGTACTGCACAGCGACAGGACAGCGGAAACACCTCGGTCTCCATGGTCTCCGCCAGAACCCACAGGAGATCGGGTCCAAGGCAGGTCAAAAAAGTGGCAAAAAAAATTCTGCCATCAAACCATCGATGCCCGGCATTTTGTTCTTGGGCATCTGGTTCAGGTCCTCAGAAAGCTCCGCTAAACTCAAGGGCAAATCTAACTTGTTTCTGCTGACCTGACTGATGGTGGGAAGCCCCTTCCACAAGATCCTGCAGATGTTTGGGTCGACGGGTTCTGGAGAGATGAGGGTCAAGTAAAAGACCCAGACCTTCGCCTGAATTCTCTCTGGGTCCATGAAGGGGGCCCCGTCAGCATCCACCAGGACCATGATCTGCTTTTGGGCACCCCTCCTCTTCTCCAACCCATAGAAGTGTGAGCTGCAATCCATCTCCTGAAGGAAACTGATTTGCAATCTCACAAAAGCCCCCCAGCCTTGCCTGGCGATCTTTGAGGTGTCAGAGGGTGCACTTCTTCTCTATGTACTCGTTAAGCAACATCTTAGAGGTCTGCTTCGAGATCCAACACCTCCCCCATAGGTGCTGGATCTCTCCGCATCACTCTCTGTTGATGCCTCTGGCATAATCCTGACAGAGCCGTTTGAGGTGGATTTTCCCCACATCCTACCACTAGCTTGTGAGGAAAAGTCCACCTCAGAGGTGTGCCATTCCACCCAGAACTCCCGGATCATCACCATGAGGCCCTCCTTCAATAAGTAGTTTTGAAATGCCAATGAGTGGCCCAAGGCCAGGCCGAGTTGAGCCTCACCTTCACAAATACCAGATGGTGATCTGAGAAGGCCGCCACCTCAATGGCACTCGAAAGGGTCTGTGACTTTAAGAAGCCCATGACGTAGAGCCGGTTGATCCGAGAATGGCTGACTCGTCCCTCCCGCATCCGAACATAAGTATATGAGGGGAAATCAACTGGGTGATGCAGCTGCCAGACATCAACCAGGGAGAAATGGTCCATCGTTTCCCCCAAGAATGCGGCGGAGGGAGGATCTCGCTATCGACCAGAATGGTTGAGTCTCTCGAGAGTGCAGTTAAAGCCACCCCCGAGCACCACTTCCTCTGCAACATTCAAAGACTGCAATAGGGTTGACAACTGGTGAAAGAACGCCAACCTGGCGGACCCAGAGTTTGGGGCGTACATATTGATCAAATTGATTGTACAGCCCGCGACAAGGATACATGAGAGTAGTATTTGGCCTGGCACGCAGATCGGACTTCCAGCACCTCTGCCTGCATGGATTCCATGAGCAGGATGGCCACTCCCCCGGCACGTCCGGAGTGACTGAAGAACACCCTACCATGCTACTCCAGGAGCCTGTTGGCTTCACTCACTGGAGTAGAGTGGGTCTCCTGCAGGAGACTTATGGAGTACCTTCCCTTCCGGAGAAAGGAAGCACCCAGCTCTTATGGAGATCCTTCCTGCAGCCATTGACATTCAGAGTGCTGATTGTCAGAGCCATCCTCTGTCAGGATAAAGCTATACCAACTCTGATGCCTTTTCAAGATGTCAGTTCAGCGTAGAACCTTCGGGCCCTCCTGATGTCCCTGGAGCCCGAAGGTGTGCTCTTTTCAAGGTGACCAATGAAAGCTCCCGCTATCTTGCAGAGTTGCTCTGCATTAGGCCTTTTCTCAAAAGCCTTGTCCACTCTGTATTTCCAGCTTCTATTCCCCTGCAGGATACATTCCAGTTCCATGATGAAATTATGAAAGAGTTGGTCTGACTAAGCCTCATCCTTCCCTGGGCTGAACAGGTCTGGAAGACCTCCTCCGGGTGCGCTGGAGGAGATTGTAACTTCGGTGGGTGATGTAACTTCACTGAATGATCCACTATTTTCTGTAGTGCATCCCCCCTTCCCCCCTCGGGCCTGGCTGTGTTGCTGTTCTGGCCGGTGGTTCTCTAATTGGTGACATCAGTTCCGCTGGCTCTTGTTGAGGGGGCAGTTGGACAACCAGTTTTGGGTCAGTGTTAGCCTTTCTAATGCCCGCTTTGCTCTCCTCCCCACCATTTAACTGGACCAGACCCCCTCCCCCCCATCAGGGATAAGCCCTGGGGTCAAGCCTGGATCCCTACCTTTATCAGGCTTCTCTACTGAGGGTGTGTCCACCCCCACCTATCCGGACACCACAAAAAAGGTTTGCTCCATGTCAGGTGGTGATCAGAGGAGGGGGGGAGGGGAGTCCCTCGGAAGATTGGATAGGGGTCCGAATATGAAGGGTGTAGTTATATCCCCAATTGCAGGATCTAGGATGGAGCCAAAACTCTGATCCTGGGGGATTTGAGCATCCCATCTCAGAGACACCAGTAAGGGGGGGGAGGGGGATCTTACCCCGAAATAAAGGTTGTGTCCAGGATGTGCTCCAATGCTTCCCTCTTGGCTTTTTACTGGGTTTCGACCAGCTGGTCTTCTTAACTGGCCTTCATCTTCTTTTGGACTGGGAATTCATCTTTAGTTTTCTGATGCCTTTTGCCTAGGCCTAGTGATTCGGTGCCTGAGGTGTCATCAGTGGAAGGTGCTGAGATGACTCAGTCCTGCAATCCTGCAATTTTTAAAGTTTGTTTTGACTGGTGTTTCTTTGTCAGGGCTTCTTGCAATATTTGTTCTTCAGCCTCTGCTTTCTTCTCCCCACCCTCTCCCTGCCTTCCAAGATGGCCGGGATGTCTTCAGGGGGTGATGCCACCTCCACGGCTGGATTCTTGAGGTCAGTAGTGGAGAGGGGGCTGTGGGGTTAACTACCCCAGACGAGTTCTGTATAGTAAGCTTGCTGTTGCTGTCAAGAGGAGGGAAATTCCCAGACTCGGCCTGTACAATGGGCTTAGGGGGTATTGTTGAAGGGGGCATTGTTGAAGGGGCTTTAGTAGGTTTGTTCCTAGGGGTCTTCCGTCCCTTAGAAGTTACACCACCCGAGTCTTGAACATCAGAGCTCTTGGCCCAGGATCTCGGGTCTTTCTTTGAGGATTCTGCTCAAGCAAGGGAAGGGTCCTCCTGAACCTTGGCATTAGCAATGGAGGAGTCGGTAGGCTCTGATCTTCTTTTGCATTGTTGGGCTTTTGTCAGATGTCAAAGCCAGGGCTGGTATTGTGTAGGTGGTGGACGGGTCAGGATCCTTTCTTCCAGGTGAAATACTGGTCTCCTGACCATGCCCGGAGGGATCTGGGGCCTTCTGAGGAGGGACTAAGCGGGCCATCGTGGTTGAGGTGTGTAGCACTGTGGCCACAGAGGGAGTAGCCCTGATGGTATTTTCAGCCAGGGGCACACCTTGCGGTTGTGCCCTACTCCTTTACAGGAATCGCACCTCGCCTCCCCTGCCGCATAGGACACACAGTACGCGAATCCATTATAGGGGATGAAGTAACAACCCTCAGCCTCCTCTTACCCTTTTTTAAGCTTCACAACAGCTTCCCTCTTATATGATTCGATGTATTTCAGGGCACAGTTAGTGTGTCCCTTCAGGATTGTCGAGACTTGAGTCTTCAGTTCTCCAAGGGAACTGAGATGCATCGCCAGTGTCTCATCTGGCAGAAAAGGAGGGATATTAGATAGAATAACTTTGGTCCCAACTCCATTCAGGGGCTCCAACAGGTGGAAAACCCCTTTTACCACCAGCCCCTCCATGAGCACCTTGTATGCAGCAGCAAGGTTTGCCAAAAGGATGATGGCCTTGCCATACATTTTTTTGCAGGAGATGTTGTTTTTTCTCTTCCCCGATTTTTGGGGCTCCTCTCTCGATGGAGGGGACTCCGGCTGCTTTGGTGGCTTCACTTCCTGATGTAATGAATGGGGTAGCAGCAGTGGGGGGTAGCAGGCTCCAAGGGCTGTGTTGATTCTTCGGGGGTAGGGATAACCTGTGCGGGTGGGGGGGGGGGGTCCCTCCCTGGTCAAGCTGGATGGGTAGATTCCCCTCCTGGTTGCTATCCAATTGAGGTGGTATTATTGTAATCCCTGAATTTATCCCTTCATGGGTGGCAGCCGCTGATAACGGAGCGCTGGTCACTCCCATAGCAGTCCCTCCTTGTGCTGCACTGAAGAGCAGTGTAAAATAGCACTGTGGGATGATGGTGGTAGTGCTGTATTTAGTGGGCACTAGGTTGAGTGTCATGCCTCCCAAGGTGGAATAAGCAGAGACCTGGCCTGGTGTAGGTAGCGATTAGCTTGCTGGCAGGTTCCTTGGTCACCAGGTCTGCTATCGTGGTGGTAGGAGATGAAAAAGGCCCAGTTGTTTGAGGGGCTGTTGGTTGCACCGAGACTGTGGCTATTGTAGAGGTATGAGGGTTGTCGTGTCTCCTAATCCCACAGCTGGTTGAAAAAAGGCTCCCTTTGGTGGAATACTCGATAGTAGACGTACGAATGTGGGACTAGGGGTCCCTGCCATTGCTGGGTTGGTATTGGGCACAACTGGTGATATGTGTCCTGTGGCCCTTAGGACATCTATTACTGGAGGGAAGGTGGTAGGGCCCTTTCCCGCCGTTCTGCTCTTGGGAGCACTCCTTGGCATAATGTCTGCCAAATGGTTTGATAAAACAAAGAAATTTGGAGTGAAAAAACAAGTTTTATCGTCACTTCATTGGTTGCCTATTAAATTCAGAGTCCAATACAAGGTCTTGTCCATTATCCACACTCTTATCCATAACGCTTCATCATAGCTTTGTTCTTCACTATGTATATACAAACCAGTGAGACAGCTAAGATCCTTCTCAAAAAACCTCTTGGATATACCATCCGTCAGACTTACCAGATTACATATAACACGTAATAGAGCCTTCTCTGTAATGGGAATTCCTGTAACGGGAATTCCTGTGGAATTCATTGCCAGACTTTCTCCATCTTATACCATCTAAGCAATAGTTTAAGACATCATTAAAAACACATTTATTTCAGAAAGCTTTTAATTCCCCTGTTAGTACTGGTTCTTAAGTATTATTGTGTCTCCCATCCTGACTTCCTCACCTACTGGAACTTTTCTGAATTTATTTTGTAACAGAGTTTTGTGTTTTGTGTTATTTCTGTTTTATCCCTATGTTTTATGCTTTTTATTATTTTACACAGATTATGTATGTTTTAACATTGTGAACCATTTTGATTAATTTTCAATTGTAAAAGTGGTATACAAACACGTTTATATAAATAAATAGATAAACTCATTCATTCTGCGTTGAATGCACGTTAAATAAGCACTAATCCCCCTATTGCATCAGGGGGTGGATTAGCGCCTATTTAACTCGCGTTCGACAGCGGGTTAAACAGTGTGCTCGGCTGAGCGCACTGTATTGCATTGGCCCCTAATGCAGGTGCTAACGGAACACACATGGGGGGAGGGGAAGGGAGTAGCACACAAACAGCTCAGAAAGGAAAACCACAAACTTAACTAGGAAGGGGGTTCCTACTCCTAAAGCAAGTCCTTGGCTTTTGCTGGTACTCTCCCTAGGCTCTGAGCTCCACCTGCAGCCTGAACAGTTCTAGAAGGCAGGAGAAAAACCAAATGCAAACCCTTACCTTCTGGTGTTGGAGAATGGCAGGACCTTGCAGGTGAGAAAAGGCTTCCCGAGGAGAGCAGCAGCAGAAGGAAGGGAGGTTTGGTGGAGGGAAAGGCTAGACTGCTTTGCCAGGCAAGGGAGTCCAGCAAAACTCTCTTTCACAAGTCCTGGAGAACAGCACAGCCCTCAGCTCCCAGTGGCTCCACCAAGCTCGGTAGCAATGGACCTCTTATTCCCACCACCTCCCATGAGAGGAGCTGCAGTCAGACTGCTAAGGCAGATACAGGCACAGAGGAGAAGGTAGAGGAACAGACAGACAGATGGAGGTACAGAGTGGGGAGAGGAGAGAGACACAGAGGGGACACAGACAAAAAAAGAAGGTGGGAGCATGGAAAGATTGAGATACAGAGGGGTGCATGGAGGGAGGGAATGAGTCACAAGGTGCCACACTCAGTCCAGCCAACAGCTGCAGCTGTCTGGGAAGTTGCTCTGAAAGCTCAGCTGTAACTTCCTCTGTTAGGTCTTACTCTGGACCCATGCCTTGTCCCTTGGCAATTTGGAGTTTATCTGGTGTTAAACAAAAGCATATAGTGTACTGCCTTGAACCCCCTCCCCCTCTCTGCCCATGCTTGTACCCCAGCCCCCTGGTGAAGTGCGTTAGTGCCCCAGGGCCAATCCCTCCTGACAGCTCTGGCTCCCCTCTCTTTTCCCCCCTTACTGCCCAGCATGCTTCTGAGATCGTGTGTATGAGAGAATGAATGTGTAGCTATATGAGAGAGAGACAGAGGAGGAAATGTGTGCCCCTCACCACCTTCTAATAATCCACAGGATAAGAAATGGGACGTAGCTGAGTGGCAAGAAGCCCCCTTCTTTGCCCTGAGAGACTGGAAGATAAACTGTTGTCTGTGTATGGCCTGTCAGCTCATTATTGCCCTTTAATGCATACAAGGATACACTGTTTAGGGAGTTCACTGGCAGGATGTAAAATGTATGCAAATGAGGAATACCTCCCCCCCCCCCCCCCCCTCAGTTCTCAAGTGTCCAGTCCTATCATGCATTGATTCTTCAAAAAGGTTTGGGCAATTAGCAACTAGCATCTGCTAGAACTGGGGGTCAGTATCGAATCACAAGCTATTTAATGAAAAAAGGCCTTTCACTGACACTCATCCTCTGACACTGCAATGCGAAGGCGATATCTACCCCATCTTCTTCCTTTGTGCACCAATCACCATCTTTTGCTTCTTTCACTTTAAGACTACCAACATCTTCGACAGCTCAACTTCTTCATAATTCTTTCTTGCTTTCTTTCTGTTTCTGCTCATTCTCTTCCTCAGTATCCATTCCATTTCTCTTTCTCATTCTCACTCCTTTCTCTTCCCATCCTCCTTTCTTCTCTAGATATTCTCTCTTGACCTAATTACCTTTCTTTCTTTTCATCTTGTCCTCTTCTTTCTACCTGATCTTGTTGCTAAGGGCACTCATACATTTCCCTCTAACATTCCTCGTTCTTCTTCTGCTTTACCTTCCTGTCTTTTTTAACCAAATTCTTCCCACTGGCACTGGCTGACTCTCCTGTCAGCTCGCTGCATTTTTAAACACTCTGTTGTGACAACAGGAGAGGAACAAGTTAATTATCTCACTCCTTTCCCTCTTTCTGCTCATTAAAGCTGGAGTGAATATTTCACAAACTTGGCACCATAATATTAAAATATATTTCTTTCAAATTAGCAAGAGAAGAGCCAGAAAATTTTAGACCACAATCATAACTCTAACCCTTCTACAATTTGGATGGGATAAAATGTTTGGGGATTTAGTTAGAATATCTGTACTCCAGTATTAAAGATCTTTTTAATCTTTTTTTGGTTCATGATGCACTGATCATCGACTAATGACAAATCGTTAGGTTTAGGCTGATGATGCCAAATCCTTATTTGTTGATTCAACTCTACAAAGAATCTCTCTTGCTTTACAGGATGTGTGAGGATGATATTGGGGAACAAAATATAACCTTTAGTGCTTACTGCTTCTGAACTAGGTTTAAAATCCCTAAAATGTTTCTACCATGTGGCTCTTGCAACTTTGTAGCTAAGGATGTTATTTCAGGGGAAACGTTCAAATTGCCCTTATAGTTGCAAACTTTGTGGGTATTTTGTACCCACGACACAATGACTACACACAAGCTTCCTTTTGAAAAATGCTTATAAGGCTTACAGGCTAAAAGTATCCATGGACTTTGCACCTGCAATTTGGGTAGACAAAATTTTTCTAGGAAATAACTCACACACACAGACTCATTTTAAAACGAACATGTGTGCAGTGCAGGAGCAAAGATACGCTGGAATTTTAAATTGTGCACGCACCTGCATGTGTGTTTTAAAATATACCAACCGCGCGTGAGTATGCTCCTAAACTTGAGGTTACTCGAGCACAGCTGGCGCGGATGTCTTCCAGAGGACATTGTCGGCTTTTACGCGTGTATGTAGGTGGATTTTAAAACATGCTCATGTGAGGGATAACCCAGTTTTTCCAGTTAGTCCACCAGTTTGCCCAGTTAATGTCAAGGTTTTCCAGGTCTCTCTGTTTCTTCATCCTGCATGCACCCTAACTTGACCCAGACCCCTCACCCTGTCCTGCAAGCCCTAAAACGCGAGATCTACAGACTTGCTCCTCATCTGGAGCAGAAGTAAAGTTATGCAGATGATAAGCTAAAGCGCACTGTGGTCTCCAGTTTTAAATATGGTGTTACGTGCCTAACTGTTGTCCACGCCCCGGAATGCCCATGATCCGCCCATTCCCTGCCCCTTTTCTGCCCTCTTATTTTTGATGTGCACACCAGCACATGAACACATACTTCGTGACTTTTTAAAATGCATATTGTTCGCCCGCGGCCCACATACACACATAAATGGGCATTTTTGCATGAGCAACACTTTAAAAATCTACCTCACAGATTTGAAAATCAAATCGGAGGCAATCCTTAGTTCACTGCTCCCTGGATGGGCCCAGGCTAGGGATGCAGTACAGGTAGTGTTCACAGCCCCTGGGGGGAAGAGAATCATAGTCACTGAGCACTAATGACACCTAGTGGCCAGATTTAGGGCCTATGAATGCAAGGCTTAGACAGAAGCTGTGGTGCATGGCCCCTGGTTGAGGACTGTTGCTGCAATGACTGGACTAAAGTTAGGAAGAGATACAAGAGAGGGGAAAAAAATCCCAGGGCAATTGCTAATGAAGGCTCTCTTAAAAGCTGCAGGATGAAACTTGCTGGGTCAAGAAATAATAATAAGAAAATCAAATCTACATGCTTTATTTTCCTATCCTGCCCTCTACCCAGGGCCGGCGCATCCATCAGGTGAACTTTGGAGGTCGCCTAGGGCGCCGAGCCATAGGGGGCGCCGAAGAGCAGCCACGTGGTGCCACAAGCGGGGCCTATCCTGCTTGCGGAGAAAGTTCTTTTTTACTCAACGCACAATTAAACTCTGGAATTTGTTGCCAGAGAATGTGGTTCGTGCAGTTAGTATAGCTGTGTTTAAAAAAGGATTGGATAAGTTCTTGGAGGAGAAGTCCATTACCTGCTATTAAGTTCACTTAGAAAATAGCCACTGCCATTAGCAATGGTTACATGGAATAGACTTAGTTTTTGGGTACTTGCCAGGTTCTTATGGCCTGGACTGGCCACTGTTGGAAACAGGATGCTGGGCTTGATGGACCCTTGGTCTGACCCAGTATGGCATTTTCTTATGTTCTTATGAAATAGACTGTGTGCTTCTCAGGGTCGGGAGCAGAGGTGTTTCACAGCCCTGAGAAGCACACGGGGGGGGGGGGGGGGGGGGGGGGGCTGCAGTGCAAGGGTCGCCTAGGGCGCCCAATACCCTTGCACCGGCCCTGCCTCTACCTATCCCTGGGAATGGATTCTCTAACTCCAGCTAAAGCTGCTTGTGCTGTGGAAGCATGCATGTATGTTTATCCAGGAACAGAAGGGCAATTTTTCAGTTGTCTGAGAACTGCTCACCCTCAAACCGTCTCAGAGCATGTGTGACATTCTCATATGCACCTTTAACCAGATTGCAGAGAAGGTGAACTCAGAGGCATTTTAAGGTGAAAGTGGAAAATAACATGCAAAGATTGCATTTGCAGATCTGTATACATTATTTTTCATTCACATATCACCTGCACAAACGTCAGGTTTAAAGACAGTAGTCCTCAGTACTGGTGGAAGCTTTCAAAGAGAAAGGATGTACCATGTCTTTGAAAATTAGGTACAAGGACCATAGCTACAAAATGCCTGTACACTTTGCACCTAGTCAGAAAGTTAGAAAACTGCCCACAGAGAGGGTAATTTTCAAAAGCATTTTCTTGGGTAAATGGTGTTTTTCCCACAGAAATGGGCACTTTAAAAATTTACCACCAAATGTGCGGGTAAACCTACGTGCATATGTACTATTTGGCAATAAATTTACCCAGACTGAGTGGAGGCATTCTTGGGTAGGGGCTGGGGAGGGTTTTGCACTTACGTGCATATTTTAGGTTTTTCAAAAGTATATGTGCATATTTTCACAGGAAATTTGTGTGGCTGTTTTAGCAGGTGTAATTGTGTGCAAGTAGATTTGATGAGTGACCAAAAGGAATAAAATAATAACTCTATGAGGAAAAGCTAAAGAGGTTAGGGCTCTTCAACTTGGAGAAAAGATGGCATCATGAATGGAGTGGAATGGGTAAATGCGAATCGGTTGTTTACTCTTTCAAAAAGTACAAAGATTAGGGGACATTCAATGAAGTTACTAGGTGATACAATTAAGACTAATAATAGGAGAAAATATTTGTTTACTCAATGTGTAATTAAACTCTGGAATTCATTGCTAGATGATTTAGTGAAAGCTGTTAGTGTAGCTGGGTTTAAAAAGATTTGGACAAGTTCCTGGAAGAAAAGTCCATAAACCATTATTAAGGTATACTTGGGGAAATCCACTTTTTATCGAAATGCAATATGGAACCTATGGACCTTTGGGGATCCTGCTACATACTTGTGACCTGGATGGGCCACTATAGGAAACAGAATACTGAGCTTGATGGACCTTTGGTCTGACCCAGTATGGCAAATCTTATGTTCTTATGACCTGGGCCCAAAGCGTAGGCCCAGGCCCATGTCCAATGCCGGGGACCCAGCAGAGGTTGGGTCCCACCGCCAAGGCCTAGGCAAAAGTCCTGGGCCCAGGCCCAGAGCAATGGGGCATGGCTGAGGTGGCGTCCAATTGCTGAGGCCCAGCTTAGGTTCAGACCCATGCCAGATGCTGGGGCCCAGCCGAGGTCAGGATCCAAAGCCTAGCTCCAGGCCCAGGCCCAACTCTGTGGTGCTCCCAGAGGTCCAGAACCAGGCCTTTTGCAGTTTTCTTTCTTTTTCTGTACTCTTCAATATGACACTGTTTGGTGGAAGGATGTGCCTCAGTGATGTCACTGTAGCATCTTCCTCCCATACAAATGGCACTGTAGAGTCATTAAAATGTCTAACCGCACATCAATATGATGCTATCTATTCGGGAAGAAGGCACCACAGTGACATCACTGAGGCATGTCCCTTCAATGGATGGAATCATTTTGTAGAGAGAAGAAAAAGAAACAAGAACGCAGGAGGCCAGGTCCACTACTCAGATCAGAAATATACTAAACAATACTAATCAAATAACATGGCTTGCCAGAAATATTGAAAGAAGCATTTTTTGATGTGAAGTTAGCTACAATACTTGAGTTGTACCTAATTTCCCTTGGGAGTACTGGGACACTATGTCCTGATGCTCCTATGGCCTAGCCATAAAGGGGGCCAACTGACCCCCAAATCACTCCCCCAAAAATGTTATAAAAACTCCAGGGTCTGCATAAACTCTCTATCCCATTCTGTTTTTTTAATTTAAAAGTACAACACAGGCTATGCCCCCAAACCCTTCCTATCAGTGCAAACATCGGCCTCTGGGATCCCCACTATACCTAATCCTCTGACCCCCTTTTATTCACTATATTGATTCTAGTGGTCCAGTGGGAACCCATAATGTACCCTAGGCTTCAGGTCCCTACTGGTCCAAAGAGTGTGGGTTCTAATCTCGGGGGTTGGTTGGGTGTTGGGGGTGGGGCCTGCGCTGCACTTTTAAATTGATTACAAAGTTTTTTTTACTACTATGGCTACCTCCAAGAACGGTGGGGGTAGGTGGACAGGGATTTATGCAGATCCCCAGTGTTTTTTAAACACTTTCAGAGTAGGGGGACTTGGGGCTGATCAGACCCTTTAAGCCATGGTGGTCTCACAGTTCCAGGGCCACCATTGTGCATTCTCTAGAGGCATTTACCACCAATATATTTTTCCCTGCAGTATTTTACCACAGAGAAAAATACCATGGGATTCACAAAGTGGCAGGTCATTTACTATTTACGGTATATTTCCTTAGTGAATGAGCCCCTCAGATTGTGGCAGGGAAATACCTACTGTACCTGAATGCAACTACCCTGAGCTCGGGTTTGGAAAAGTGCATAATTAAATCAAAATCAGTAATTTGTAAGATATATCTGGCACTTACCTCCCAGAGTGGCAGAGATGAGGATATGAGTGCCGTATTTTTTGATGATAGTATCGATGAATTGTTGTGTGGTGGGTCTCCTGCCCAGCAGGCGGATGCTCCTCTGGAACTCAGGCATCAGTGGCATCGGATTGCGCAGCAAATCCTTTCGTTCAATGGCTGTGTTCCTCACCTTCCAACGGGCAAACTCCCTGCAAGACAACCACCAAAAAAATGTTGAGTTCTGAGTCCTTACAAGGACAATAACTGAGAGGAAGGAAAAGAAAAGGAAAAAAAAAACAAAAACTAGAGAGCTAGAAAGGAAAGAAAAAGATGAAAATGTAGAGATAAAAAATGTCAGCACAGTACAGCTTTATCTCTAGACTGATTTATATAATGCATAAAACCCAACACAAGCGGACTAGATGGACTTAGTTGTCCTTTTCTGCTGACATCATTGATGTTTCTACACTAGGTGCCGCTGACTGGAGTGAAAAATAAGGTTAAAGAAGAGGTCTGTGGATCAGGCTATCCATTCATTACATACTGTCTCCTCTTCAGGCTAGGGAAAATAATTGGAAAGCTGTTTAGATGTAACCCCTGCTCCACACCAAAAGTCCATATTTGCATTTTGAGCAAAGCAGCGTGAAAACAAAAAGTGCCTGTAATTCTGCTTGCAAATATTAGGATATTGCAAGATGGTGTTTGTGTGTGTGTGTGCAAGGATTTCATTTCAATCCTCTTTGGAAAGTAGAAACACTCTGCCCTCCTCCCAATAAAATACACAAGCAAAAACATGCACAAAGCGCTGAGGGACTGTTTCCCAATTGTTACATTTAGTATTTTTGGCAGACTGCAGAGCTATGTGCAAAGGTTCTGGCTTGCACAATTTATTTTTACTGTTTTTTTTTTTTATCTTCATGAAGCTTCAAGAAATTCTTTGGAGAAATGGTGCTCTATTTCAAACGTCTGCCAGCAAAATAACTTGCAGGCTTTATATACTTGTATCTCTTATTTTATCTCATTCTTTCAAACTGTGTTTCTTTTATTTGGGTGCTTCAACGCCCCTTCTACTCCCTTAAATCTAACCTTACCCAAAAAGATTACAGTCACAAGATAGGTACTTCAATTACAGGTGAAATTTCAAAGGAGTTATGCATGCAAATTTAACAGACTATACTAGCAATTTTCAAAAGCCATTTACCCATGTTAAGTACACTTAACACAGGTAAAATCTATTGTCAATTCAATGGCATATATCATAGGAATTTTTAAATGCCCACTTACATGGGTAAAGTGCATTTGCACATGTAAAACCCAGTTTTAAGCATGCAGTAATCAAAGCTTCTTACAAAGGTAATCCATGAGCAGATTATTGGACCCACTCCCCCACCACCACCACCACCACCTATGTGGAAAAAAATATGCACATGTTCATAGCAGGCTTACTTTTACACGTTGACAAAAAAAGGTAGTGTCTGGTAGGGGGAGGGAAGTTCTGCACATAGATTGTATAAACATATATCTGCATGTAATATAGCACACATACTTTGCACCTGCTCCAATGTGTGTACATTGTATGTGAGTTCCACATGATGCCAGTGTTCTGAAAGGGAAATTCCCTGCTCTTCGGGCAGTCTCAGTATTGCCCTCTTGGCTTTTAATAATTTAATCATAATTTAATGTTGCATTCAGTGGGTCGCGGGTCCATCCCGTGACCTGCCGCTCTTACCTCCAGCCTGGCGCACATATCCCCAATACCGTGGCTGGCCTCCCCAGCACCAACATGGCCGCCTGGTGTGGAGCAACTAGGCCGCAGCCGCCGTCAGCACACTGCAAGGATCTCCTTAGGCGCACGAGCCCGACGTGCCAGCACTTAAAGGCACACAGGGGGAGTCTTCCCACCGCACCCCCTGATGACATCATTGGTCTGGCAAGTAGAGGCAAGTTGGAGTAGTGCTTTGCCTCTGCATTCCTGGTTCCTGATCCTTGCCTCCTGGTTCCTGTGTGTCTGAGTTCCTGGGTCCTGCTCCTGCTTCTCTCACAAGTCTGATTTTCTTTTGAGTTCTTGTCTTCATGGTCTGCCTCCCCTCATCTGTCTTCAGCATCTCAACTGCCCTGCTGGTCCTCCTCTCCTCGCCCCTTCAGATTGGACTCTGACTTTCTTTGGATTGTACCTTGACACTACTTGATCTCTGCCTGCCTTTGACCACACCCTGCTCATTTGCTTGCTTGAACTCTGCTTCCCCAGATCTCTTCCAGAACCACGACCCTGAATGAACTCTGCCTGCCTGAGACCACAGCCTGCACCAGCCTCTGCTGTCTGCCGCCTTCCCTGACCACTACTCATACTAACTTCGCTTCTCTCCATGTTGGCCTGTAACATCCTATATAATAGATCTACTTCTCCACATGCCTATGCCTAAGTCCAGCCAGCCCGGCACCCAAAGGCTCAACCTAAGGGGAATGAAGGTTGGTATTGATGAAGCTTCTTTTGGGCCTCTGCTCCAGCCAGCTCTGCCTGCCGATGGTGGGGACCTACAAGGCTCCTCCCTGTGGGTTGCACCAACTCCACCTTGGCCCACGAGTCCACTTCCACAACTGATTGCCGAGCCCATGGACCTGGCTGACTTCTTGGGCCTCCAGGCCATTCCTGGCCTGGCATAGAAGATCCAGCAGCAGCAGATTCTGGAGCTCCTGGCGGGCTCCATGGAGTGAATCAGCGCCTACCTGGATGCCACAGCTGCCTCTTCACTTTCTGCAGCTGCTGCAGCACCTCCAGCCATACCAGCTCCACTTATGATACGCTTACTGGCTCCCCCTGGTACCCTGGAGATCTGAAGCAGTGCTGTGGGTTCTTGAACCAATGCTTCATGTACTTCTCCTGCCAGCCAGCATTGTTTCCCAACAATTCTGTGAAGACCATCTTCATGCTGTCTCTACTGGGTGGGAAAACCTTGGCCTGGGCCTCTCCCTTGCAGGAACATGAGGACCCCCTTCTGCAAGACCTATAACAATTTGTCAAGGCCTTCAAGCTAATTTTTTATGAACCCAGCCAGCTGGCCACGCTAGGTTTGGACATTCTACATCTTTGTCAGGGCAATCGTCCCTTAATGGACAATGCTATTGAGTTTCAGATCATGGCCGCAGAAATGAACTGGAAGGAGGACAGCCTCTGTAGCATCTTTATGGAGGGGCTGTCATCCCGGGTGAAGGACGAGCTAGCTGCCCTTGAACTTCCTGAATCTCTGGACGTCTTAATGATCTGGCCAGGAGAATTAACCTCTGCCTCCAGCAATGGGCCCAGGAGCTTTGTCTAACATGCAGACAATTTGTGCTGATTCCTTCATTTTCATGCCCTCTCTCTCGCATGCTGATGGCAGCCTCAGCCCTGAAATGATCAGAAGAACTGATGCTACTCAGACAGGGATGCCTCACCCCTGATGAAAGGCTCTGCCAGCTGGGCCTCTGCTTTTATTGTGCCAGGACTGGGCACCAGCTTGCGTGCTGCCCTCTGAAGCTGGGAAAATAACAAGCTTAGGATCTAGTGGGGAGGTGATCCTAGGCTTCACGACTCCAGCTCCTCAACTGACCCTTCCAGTGGCTATTTCTGTGGATAACCATGAATTTCCCACCCTGGCGCTAGTTGATTCAGGTGCTGGGGGAAACTTTATAATGAAAGCCCTCGTCAACCACTTGCAGATTCCCATAGTTACCAGGAAGATGCTTCTTTGTCATTTCCTCCATTCATGGGGACCTCTCCCCGATCGGATCACCCTGGCTATGGCACTCTTGCACCTCCACACCAGTATACTACACATGGAGGGCATAGACTTCCATGTCATTGACAAGGCAGTACACATTAGGGATGTGAATCGTTTTAGGACGATTAAAATTATCGTCCGATAATTTTAATATCGTCTTAAACCGTTATGGAACACAATACAATACAGATTCTAACGATTTATCGTTATAAATCGTTAGAATCGTGAGCCGGCACACTAAAACCCCCTAAAACCCACCCCCGACCCTTTAAATTAAATCCCCCACCCTCCCGAACCCCCCCAAATAACTTAAATAACCTGCGGGTCCAGCGGCGGTCCGGAACGGGCTCCTGCTCTGAATCTTGTCGTCTTCAGCCGGCGCCATTTTCCAAAATGGCGCCGAAAAATGGCGGCGGCCATAGACGAAAAAGATTGGACGGCAGGAGGTCCTTCCGGACCCCCGCTGGACTTTTGGCAAGTCTCGTGGGGGTCAGGAGGCCCCCCACAAGCTGGCCAAAAGTTCCTGGAGGTCCAGCGGGGGTCAGGGAGCGATTTCCCGCCGCGAATCGTTTTCGTACGGAAAATGGCGCCGGCCAAACGCGTATGTCCGGCGCCATTTTCCGTACGGAAAATGGCGCCGGCAGGAGATCGACTGCAGGAGGTCGTTCAGCGAGGGTTCCGGCGCCTCGCTGAACGACCTCCTGCAGTCGATCTCCTGCCGGCGCCATTTTCCGTACGAAAACGATTCGCGGCGGGAAATCGCTCCCTGACCCCCGCTGGACCTCCAGGAACTTTTGGCCAGCTTGTGGGGGGCCTCCTGACCCCCACGAGACTTGCCAAAAGTCCAGCGGGGGTCCGGAAGGACCTCCTGCCGTCCAATCTTTTTCGTCTATGGCCGCCGCCATTTTTCGGCGCCATTTTGGAAAATGGCGCCGGCTGAAGACGACAAGATTCAGAGCAGGAGCCCGTTCCGGACCGCTGCCGTTCCGGACCGCCGCTGGACCCGCAGGTTATTTAAGTTATTTGGGGGGGGGTTCGGGAGGGTGGGGGATTTAATTTAAAGGGTCGGGGGTGGGTTTTAGGGGGTTTTAATGTGCCGGTTTTTCGATTTTTCGATTTTTCGATTTTTAACGATTTTTAACGATTTTTCACGATATTTTACCCCCCCAAACGGCAACAATACGATTCCCTCCCCCTCCCAGCCGAAATCGATCGTTAAGACGATCGAGGACACGATTCACATCCCTAGTACACATTGTGCTGGGACTACCTTGGTTGTAACTTCACTCTCCTCATTTTGACTGGGGTTCACAACAGCTGATGAGCTGGAGCTCCCATTGCCACAACTCATGCCTGCAATGCATTGATCAACTACCACGCTTGCCCTTAGCAACAACCCTGGTAGGATTGCCTCCCCAGTATGCCAAACATACCAATGTGTTCTCCAAGAGGGAGGCTGAGACTTTGCCTTCCCACAGGGTGTACAACTGTGCCATTAATTTGTTACCTAACACTGAACCACCTCAAGGGAGAGTATATCCTTTATCTGTTCCAGAGACTAAAGTTATGTCAGAGTACATCAAGGAAAACCTTGAATGGGTTTCATTAGAGCCTCCACATCTTCTGCCGAGGCAGGGTTCTTTTTCGTGTCCAAGAATGATGTCTCATTACGCCCATGTATTGATTACAATACGCAATAACAAAGAAGGACCATTACCCTTTACCACTCATTTCTGAGCTTTTTGACCATCTCCAAGGATCTGGAGTATTTACATAGCTGGACCTCCACAGGGCCTATAACCTAATTTGGATTAAACATGGTGATGAATGGAAGACGGCATTCAATACGCGGGATGGGCACTACAAGTATCTTGTGATGCCCTTCGGGTTATGTAACACCCTCTGCTGTATTTCAAAAAATGATGAACAAAATCTTTAGAGACCTCCTTTACATCTGTGTCACCGTGTACTTCGATGATATTTTCATCTTCTCTAAGGAACTCATTTCCCACCATCAGAATGTTCGCCTAGTTCTCCAGACGCTACGAGATAAAAAACTATACACAAAGCAATATAAATGCCTTTTTGAAAAGGAAAGTCTTCCTTTCCTAAGATACATTGTCTCCAGCAAGGGCTTCCATATGGATCCTGATAAGATCAAGTGCATCTAGGACTAGCTGCAACCCTCCGGTCTTCATTCCCTGCAAAGATTTTTAGGCTTTGCTATTACCGGCATTTTATTTCAAACAACTCCCAGATTGTGGCCCCACTCACAGCACTCACCTGAAAAGGAGCCAACAACAAAGCCTGGCCTTCAGAGGCAGTCACTGCCTTACAAGAGTTAAAGAATGCATTCTTACAAGAACTATGCCTCCATCATCCTGACCCCACACGTCTCTTTATCCTTGACATTGATGCCTTCTCGCTGGGAGTAGGAGCAATGCTGAGTCAGCACTCTGATATGGGGGATCCTTTGCCCCTGCTCCTTCTTCTCACAGAAATTCTCTCCCACGGAACGCAATTATGGAATTGAGGACCGAGAACCGTTGGCCATCAAGCTTGCACTTGAGGAAAAAAAAATTAATTTATATAAGGTAAATCATCAAGTTGGCTGGGGGATCTGCTTCTGCTATGCGGATACACCATCAGGCTTGCTGACACTTTTCTCTTAGAATCTCCTCGATTGTCTTTTATAATGGCTGCCTTTATTTTATAATTACTGTGTGATTGTTACCCTCTTTTTTTATTTTGTGAATGATTTTTGGGGTAACTATTGACTCAGTTTGTTTGGTGGTGTTATTTGAGGAATGGTGCCATTGGCTCGAAGGTGTTCAACATCACACTACTATTTACACCAATCACAAAACCTTAGAATATCTTCATCATGCTCAACGACTGAATGCCTGCCAAGCTTGGTGATCGCTGTTCTTCGCACATTTTGACTTTGAACTGAGGTACCGGCCAGCCCCAAGAACATCCAAGCAGACACCCTCTCCCCATCCTTCCTGGCAGAGGACACCTCAGATCCACCAAGGCACATTATCAATCTGGCTCAAATCCTTCTGGCCTCCACCATGACTGTTCCACCAGGGAAGACGGTTGTTCCACGCAAACTCCAAGAAAAAGTGTTAAAGTGGCCCCAGATTCCTGTGCCTCAGGTCACTCTAGACGGGCCCGAACTCTCGCGCTGCTCCAACAATACTATTGGTGACTCCAAATGCAGAGAGATATCTGGGTCTACATGGACTCCTGACACCTGCGCACAGCAGAAAACCTTAGTGGCACAACCCTGGGAATCGTTACAGCCATTGCCAGCCTCTTTGGAACCCTGGACCTATGTGTCCACTGATTTTGTGGTGGATCTTCCCCACTGTAATGGCTGCATCATTATTTGGGTCGTAGTCAATCGATTCTCAAAGATGACTTACTTTAACCCTCTTCCTGGCCTTCTCATGGCACCGGAGTTAGCTCAATTATTCACTTACCACATCTTCTGCCTGCATGGCCTGCCCAACCATATCAGCTTTGATCGGGATGCCCAGTTTACAGCCACTCCCTCTTTAAACAATTTAATATCACCTTGGACTATACGATGGCATACCACCCCCAAGTTAATGGCCAGTCTGAGCGGAACAATCGGACACAGAAATGCTTCCTTAGAGCCTATGTGAATGAACTAAAGATAAATCTTCAACATTCCCTTTCAATTTCAAACATTGAATTTGCTTGTTTTAAATCCAAACAGCTCCAAATCTGCCTTATTTATGCTCCTCCCGGAAAAATAGAGGCAGACCCATCTCCCATTATAGAATACTTATCCAAGCACATCAACTATGACTCCCCTGCATTAATAATAGGAGACTTTAATCTACATGTTGACTCGAACAAATGCTCCCCTAACTGCGAAACTTTCCTTTCTTCACTTAAGCACATGGGTTTCAAACAGATCATAGACAGTCCAACTCACAAAGCAGGCCACACCTGAAAACTTGGCTATTTAATCTAGCATTTCCCTGATTACTTTCAGTAGATTTACCATGGCAAATTTGATTTGTTTGTTCTTTTTGTAAAATTCCTCCCTCTAATCCCTCCTTTTTTTCCTTTTTTCCACCTTTCTGGTCCCTCGGTTTTTCCTTTTTCCTCCTTTTCCCTCTCATCCCCTCATCTTCCCTTATAATTATCTTCTCATTGCTCCCAAGCCCTATTTCTCTCGATACATCCATCTTTTATTTAATTTTTAACTTTTAATTCCTCATTGGTTTTCTGCAAGGCATCTGTTTAAGATGAATACTTTAAACTCCATGTTTTTTATTATTGTTCCGACAGGTTTTTATGTTAGATGTTCTCTGTTACATGTAATGCTTTCAAGCAAGTTTAATTGTTCAATGTAAACCAATTTGATTTGCATCTAATGCAAGAAGACCGGTATATAAAAAACAAAAAATAAATAAATAAATAAATAAATCTCCAAGACAACTAGGCCACTCTTCTTCCATAGGAAGAGTTTTCCCACAAATCCCACATCAGCTCCGCCACAGGATCATCCCCTTTTCAAATTGTGTATGGAAGACAGCCATCTCCCCTGTTACTGATTCCATTGACCATACCTTCACTTGCAGCTCAAGTGACTGCTCAGGAGCTCCAGGAACTCTGGTCCACACTGAGGAGATGATCCAAAAGCCAGCAGAAAGAGCCAAAAAAGCCCATGGATGCCCACAGTAGACCTGCGCCACAATTTAAACCAGGGGACAAGGTCTGGCTTAGCACCTGTCATATTTGACTCCGGATGCCCACCATGAGACTCACTCCTCATTACATCGGTCCTTCCCAATCACCCACCATGGGGGCCCAGTATCCTACCAGTTGCACCTACCAGCTTCCTTGGGAGTTCATAATGTATTCCATGTTTCCCTTCTCAAGCCTCTAGTCCTCATGTGGCCCTGCAGAAAACGTCCCAAGCCTCAAGAAGTATCCTCTGAAGATGCTTCCTACCGGGTGGAAGAAATCCTGGACATCAGATGTCGAGCCAAGAGATGGGAATACCTGATATCATAGTAAGGGTACGGCTGGGAAGAAACTACATGGGAGCCCGCCTCCAATATATTGGACAAAACCTCCTGAAGGAATTTCATGCCTCACACCACAAGAAACCAAAACCATCTGAGGGGGTTTAGAGGAAGGGGTACTGTTGTGTTCACTAGGTTATGGATCTGTCCCACGACCCGCTACTCTTACTTCCATCCTTGGCCCTGGTATGCATACCCCTGATGCCGTAACCGGCCTCCCTAGCACCAATGCAGCTGCCTGGCGTGAAGCAACTAGGCCCACGCAGCCAATGCCAGCACGCTGGAAGACTCTCCTTAGGTGTGTGCCCAAAGTGCTAGCAATTAAGGGGCTCATGTCAGGAATCCTCCCTCAGCATCCCCTAATGACATCATTGGTCTGGGAGTATATAAGGCCACTTCTCCTGCCTCTCCTTGCCTCGGCATTAGGTCAACTCCATTGGTGTAGCAGTTTGCCTCTGTGTTCTTGGTTCCTGATCCTTGCCTCCTGGTTCCAGTTTCCACTGTGTGTCTATTTGAGTTCCTGGGTCCTGCTCCTGCTTCCCTCACAAGTCTGGTTTTCTCTTGAGTTCTTGTCTTTGTGGTCTTCCTCCCTTTGTCTGTCTTCAGCATCTCGTCTGCCCTGCTGATCCTCTTCTCCTCACCCTTTTGTATTGGACTCCTGGCTTTGATTTTGGTTCAGACTCTTGGCTTTGACTTCAGATTGGACTCCTGGCTTTGACTTCATATTGTATCTTGACCTGCCTTTGACCTCTGCCTGCTCATCAACTTGCTTGAATTCCACCTGCCCAGACCTCTGCTTGAACCATGACACTGAATGAACTCTGCCTTCCTCTGACCTCAGCCTGCATCAGTCTCTGCTATCTGCTGCCTACCCCAACCACTGCTTGTACTGACTCTGCTTCTCTCCATTCTAGCCTGTAACACTCTACACAATGAATCTACATCTCCACAGAGGCCCACACCTGTCATCAGCCCTGGCACCTAAGGGCTCAACCTAAAGAGAACAAGGGCTGGTATTAGTGAAGCTCCTGTTGGGCCTCTGCTCCAGCCAGCTCTGCCTACCAATGGTGGGGTCCTACAGGGCTCCTCCCTGTGGGTTGTGACAACCAAGGGTCCACTTCTGCAACATTTATTAACTAGCGAAGTGCTATCCTTCCCAGTTATGACATTTTCCATCTTCTGACACCTTGTTATAGTGTACGAGGGTTCTGTACTGTAGGGATGTGCAGAGCAAAATTTTATGTTCATATTTTTTATGTCCGAAAGGGGGTCCCACTTGCGGCCAATATGGACATAAAAAAAATCCAATGAGTTGGGTATATGTACATATGTGCAAAAAAAAATTTAAACCCCCTCACCCTCCTTAATCCCCCCCCCAGACTTACCACAACTCCCTGGTGATCGAGCGAGGAGTGAGGACGTCATTTCTGCAATCCTTGGCGAGAAGCATGTGACGTCGGTGGCACGTCGAGTGACGCGGCCCCCCCAAGCTGGCCAAAAGTTCTTTTTGGGCCGAACGAGCCGTCCGGCGCGAACGAGCCGGGAATCACGTGACGCCGGCGTCACTCGACGTGCCGCCGACGTCACATGCTTCTCGCCAAGGATTGCAGAAATGGCGTCCTCACTCCTCGCTCCATCACCAGGGAGTTGTGGTAAGTCGGGGGGGGGGATTAAGGAGGGTGAGGGGGTTTATATTTTTATTTTGGCTCAACAATCGCGATTTCCCACATATCGAACATATCTATGTTCGATATGTGGGAAATCCGATCGTTTATGTCGAATCAATTTTTTAAGTAAAAAAAAAATATGAGTTGCGTTTTACTAATGCGGTCAATCCGAATGCACACCCCTACTGTACTGCAGGCAGAACTATCTCTCCAGAGATGTACACTCTAAAATTATCCCCACGATAGCATTAGAAAATTCTCTGTTGATGTAACCTTGGTATCTCCCATCTTACAGCACCTTAAACGTTAGAAAATCATCTTCTTTCTTGTGCTAGCTAGTACTTATCAGTATGACATAGTTTGATTTCAAATGTAGGCAACCTTGTTTGCATTTGCTAGATAATACATGCACAACTCATGGAAGGAGGAAATGTTGGAAAGCAATGAAGGCCATAATTAACTGAAAAATGTATTTCTTACACATTACTATTGTTGGGAGACCCCCAAATTTTGACTCTTTTTGGTTTCCGATTGCAAAGATAGTCTGGGTGGGAGAGACCCTGGACCTATCATGTTTACATGCTTGAGAAATGTGTTTGAATGTTGAAATTGTAGTTAGAGCACATGGCCACTGGATGGCATTTTATAGTGTGAGCACTGCAAAGTTTTATGTTAAGTAATGTTGGGTTAAGGGATGCGTGAGTCCCCTTAAGAATCAAGAATATGTAATTGGTGGAAACTGGTTGAGCAGGAAGTAGAAGGATTTGACAGGAACTTGTCTTTTCTAGTTTGCCCCTTTCCCTACCCTCGGAGTAGGGAAAGGGGCTGGTCATGGTAGAACCTCCAAGATGTAGTAGTCTGAAGAGGCCAGCCTTCAAACTGGTTAGCTAAGGGATCCTCACAGTGGGAGCAGGGCCCTGCAGGGGATCTCCCCTTCAAGGGGAAAGGCCCGGGGCCATGAACATAGAAGGTTTTTTCTTATTTCAAATTAAATTACAAGATGCAGAGGAGGAGACAAGGTGATTCTTCCCCATGAGGAAAATGACAAGGAGTCCAGGTGACTCTAAAATGATGAGTGCTCCAGGAGGTCTATTGCATGGAGGATACCAAGGAAGCCTACATGCTATAATGATGGAGAAGTGTTAAAAATAAATGGGAGATTGGGTGATCGAGGAGTTGTGAGTAGTTTGGGAAGTCGCATGTCCCATTTGGATATGAATTTTAATGGGGTATGCTTTGGACAAAAATGGAATATTTAAGAAGTCAAGAATAAGATAAGGGGATGCACCTTATTCCCTGGAAGAGTATTGAGCTTGGGGTTAAAGTGAAAAGGAATTTGTGAGAGTGAAATGAGTCCTTTGGGGTATAGGGTTTGGGAGTCATGGTGAACTGAGGAATATTCCATGGGAGAAGAAATGTACAATGTAATATAGGGAATGTAAACCTGGAATTAGTTTTGGAGATCTAATGGATATTCAAGTGAAAGCTAAGGGCTTGTACTCTAAGCATTGGGGAGTACCCTATAGTAGGGTTGGGGAAATTGTGCTACTATCAAATCCCATGAATATGGACAATGTTTAACCCTATACTGAAAAAATGTACATAATTTCTAGCTGGGAAAAACAAAGAAATAAAGTCTAACAGTTGATATTTTGAAGGTGATGTATATGGTATTTCATTTGGGCCAGCACTAATCGGTAGCATGGGCCAGATTTCATGGAGGGGAAACTAGGGTGTTCTCTCACAAGTCAACACAAAGAGTTGTGATGCACTACCACTCCTGTATACAGTTCTACTTCACCATCTGCATGGCCTAATTTCAGAACCCACTAAATAAATCTGGGATGATGACCCTTGCCCTCCCATCATTTTATAAACCCAAGGTATAGGGTTACAATATTATTAGTAATACTCTACAAGCTCTCAAGTTTCTATGCCTGGCAGCTGGGGATATGTCCTTGCAGTGTGGGTAAATTTGATAGGTTGGTTGGTCTTTTTCTGCTGTCATCAACTGTGTTACTACTGTATGTTGCATTCAGTTTTCTGCTGAAACAATAACATACCCTGGCTTATGAATGAGGTTCATTCCTGTCAAGGTTTCGCCATTCACCAAACTGCCCCGAGAGAAGGAAAAAATGAGGTACTGTACTGTATAATTTACATTGTTTGTTAATGTGTACTAGAGAGAATTAAAAATGATCGAGGATAATAATACACTATCATATCTTAACATTGTAGCTTTATTACACTATGTAGGGATGCTCCACACAATAGAGCCAGAGAGCAGTTTAAACAAATAACCTTCATCAGGACACTTTTGAAAGAGTTAATTCTGAAGGGACTTTATGGCATGCAGCAAAATCTTAAGTAGTTCACAGCATGTCAGACCCAATTAAAATTTCCTTCCCAGAACAGATGACAAGACCAGGGGGCATGAGTGGGAAAAAAACAAACTGAGAACAGACCTCAGGGCCGTTGTTTCAAGCTAAGATGAATAATTGGGTGGAAAGACCTAGCAGACAAGGTTAGCAGAAACATAGGGTGCAAGAGAATTTATATCCTCTCTGCCTCCCTCACACACAACCCAAATGAAACATGACAAACTCTCAGAGTCAGCATTTCTGCTGATGGGAAGAACTTTGCATGAACTTTCTCTCTTTCAATAACATTTGCTTTAGTTCAGATAGACTTGTACAGGCAAGCAGCTGATTTTCAGGGAAGATAACAGACTAGGATGCAGGAAGATGAATATTACTATTTCTAGTTTTACAGCTTGTAATGTAATTATGTAGCCCCATGGCACAGCATGACCATGTGCTCACTATACATTCTTGGGCCATGCCTGATAGTAGGGTATGTGTTCCTTTAAGACTTGGCTGAACAGTTTGTGAGATGCCTTAGCTGTTTTGTGAAAACCTTCTAGAGGTTCTTTTGTTTTGTTCTCTGTAGCAGTCTTCATGGAGAAATTCAGCTTTCTACCTTACTCCTAAAATTAATGTTTACAGCTAATTCCTAGGAGGATAATGCAGCACAACCAAGGAGATGTCTTATGCCGGGGAACAACTTCTGATGATTATTGGGAGATCTGTGAGTAAGACATATGCTACATTTGAACTGAGTAGAGGTCAGTAGTTTGCCATTGTATCAATTTAGGAAGAAAGTGACATCAGCCTCACTACTTTACCATCTAGTCAATCCCATGGAATGTTATGCTAACTTCAGCCAGATGCTGCTACCATCGTATTGAGAGATGTACCATTCATTCACTGTCAACTGGCTGTGAATTGATTCTGTTGCCATCTTTGCGCCTGTAATAGCCAGATGTAGAACCATCACTAAAGTTGAAGTCTGACCTTTTTGGTTCAGACAAACACATAATGCAGTACCTCTGAATACCATTAATATCATACAAAACAATCAGAGGATCAAAATAACCAATATAGCAACTTTACTTATACTTTATTGTACAAACTGTTTCCAACTTTACTTGAGCTTTATTAGACATGCCATATATCATTTATATATCTATATATCTATATATAGATATATATATATATATATATATATATATATATATATATATATATATATATATAACCCATGGACCCTTGCTGTCATTTAAACAATCTTTCATAGATCATACAAACATATCAATAAAAGTTACAAAACCCTTTAAACCCACACATCCCTCATACCTCACACACTCTCCACAAAATACCATCATCTAAAACCAATACCCCCCTCACATATTTAAACCTGATAGCTGAATATAATCACGCTCAATTATGTGCTTAACACTGAAATTATATACTGTAATCCGACGAGAGCCTCATTTCACCCCTCAACTCGGGGCTTCTTAAGGGATAACACAAATCCTTCTTAGTTCACACAACCATGAATAAATCCCTATGCCTCCTTAACTTATCCAAACGCTTTCAATAATGACCGTGCTGATTATAATTTTTAATGATTGAAGTTGAGACTGAGAAAGTAAGACTACCACACCAGAATGGGTGTGTGTGTTAGGCGGACCCACATGAATAGCGGGATACATTGAAAGTGCTTAACGAACGAAGCGTTTATTGAAAGCGTTTGGATAAGTTAAGGAGGCATAGGGATTTATCCATGGTTGTGTGAACTAAGAAGGACTGGTTTTATCCCTGAAGAAGCCCCAAGTTGAGGGGTGAAACGAGACTCTCATCAGATTACAGTATATAATCTTCAGTGTTAAGCACATAATTGAGCGTGATTATATTCAGCTATCAAAGTTGCTATATTGGTTATTTTGATCCTCTGATTGTTTTGTATGACTTTTTGGTTCAGTCATTTCCATCAGAGAGATAAGAGATAAATAGCCATCTGCTTGGTGAATTTCTGTGCTGTGCAAGGGAGACTTGCCAATCTGCAGAGGGGTTCAGTCAACTCTAATCAATGAGTGATTCCTCTTGGGCTAGTCCATTACACCAGTACTCTCTCAAACGAGTCCTCGGGGTACACTTAACCAGTCAGGTTTTCAGGATATCCACAACGAATATGCATGAGATAGATTTGTATACAATGAAAGTAGTTCATGCAAATCTATCTCGTAGCTATGCTGAAAACCTGACTGGCTAGGTCTGCCCCAAGGTCTGTGTTGAGAAGCCCTGC
Organism: Rhinatrema bivittatum; assembly: GCF_901001135.1. NCBI lineage: Eukaryota > Metazoa > Chordata > Amphibia > Gymnophiona > Rhinatrematidae > Rhinatrema > Rhinatrema bivittatum. The sequence goes on along the minus strand of NC_042622.1, from coordinate 122,344,784 downwards.
ATTACACCATGTGTTTGACCAAGACTACTTCTGAACCCAGCAACCAAGGCAGGGCTTGGAACATGCCTACCAACCAAGAGTTATATACGATAACATGTACAAAGTGCTTTAGCTTAAAGTAATGTCATTTATGTGGGCCTATATTGAAATTAATGCAAAAATTGTATATTTTATAGCATATAACTGCAAGGGTGGTGACTGATAGTCCCAGGAGGGCTAGTTCTATCCCATTGCTCTGCAGACTTCATTAGCTCCCAGTTGTGGAAAGGGCCAAATTCAGATTTCTGACCCTTGCTTTTCAGGTGTTAAGAATGAAGGAACCTGTTCATATAAATAAAAGCCTGGATAAGTATATGTCTAAGAGAGAACGGCTTTCCAGTCAGAATTGTTGCAGTTCCTGAAGAGAAGGAGCTTGAAGGGCGGCTTTGACACTGTGTTCCAGCAGCCCGCTTTTTCCTGCATTGTGGGTAAATATTCCTTTCAGCCCCCAGGCTGATATCGGACTGCATCTCATCCTCTGATAAGAACCATACTCTATGGTGCACAGCCACCAATATGCAGCTGAAGGCATGAGCCCAACAGGCATGGTGGCCCTTGGGAGCTCCATGGGAAACACCAGGGGAACATTGAAGAATATCTGTTGGACTGTAAGTACTAACCCTGAATGCTCTGATGTACTGCAGTTTTCTGGGATTCTAAAAGCTTCTTCTGGGTTTCTGGTCAGTTATTTCTCTGTGGGCAAGAAGAAGAAAGGATGTATTCAAACTGTTACATCAGTGTCCGTCTTGTCTCCTTATCTGGTACAAGCAAATTTGAATGGGTACATGACTCCCTTAAACCAAGGTTCATTGTCAGGAGAGAATGAGCTTGCTACTGGAGCAGCTGCTCATAGTGTGATGATGTCTCAGTACCGATGGCTGATTACATATAGGGATTTGGTGTAGAGACTCTGCTAACTAGGGAAATATCCCAAGTGGTTATTAATCCTGGCTTGCATGATAAAGAGGCTTTATCTAACCTTCTAGCATCTCAGTTGGAGGAGGAGGCATTTGCTCATGCCCAGTGTAGAGTATACACACTAGAGGCCAAGACGCTTCCAGTTAAACCATTATAGTGACCCTGGATAATTTACTGACAGACATCATTGGGCTGGAAAAAGCTCTGACTGCTAGGATGATAGTGCTTTGTTTTCCTTTCTGAACTACATACTCACCAGGCACAGGTGGTTGAAAACCAAGGTTTGAAATTTGTGCATATTGAAAATCAGCTTAAGGAGGTACAAGAATATGAAGTGGCCTTAATTGAAGATAAGAACATGGAGGCACATATTCAGTTGCTGTGCATCTCAGCTAGTTAACCGGATAAACTTATGTGGCTAACTTAGATTATATGTTCAGCATTACAGCTGAGATGCTGAATAAGTTATCCAGCTAACTCTGAATGTCAGCATTAGCCTAATATGTTTTCTGCCTAACTCAACTCCTCCTTATTATGCCCATTCTCCTCCCACCACTTTCTCAGTACCATGGATTTAATTAGTTTGGTCATGAGTGAAGTTGATCCTGTTTTTTTGCTTTTTTTGTTATATTGCTAAATTTTAAGACTTCCTTTTCAAGTCTAATTAACATGGTGGTATTACGACAGTGGACCCTTGAGCCAAGACGAGTATGGCCCTACCTGAGAGGGGACTTCCCAGGCTTTCGTCATCGGAAAGCGGATCTCAGTACCAGTCTGGGTTCAAGGCCAGCTGCAGACAGGAGAGTCCAGACACCAGTCCAAGATCGAGGCAGGCGGCTAGCAGTGGAGACCAATGAACAGTCCAAGGGTCAAGCCAAGCAGCAGAAAGGAGAATCCCAATATCGGTCCAAGGTTGAGGCAGGTGGCTAACAACGGAATCCAACAAACAGTCCAGGGGTCCAGACAGGCAGCAGACAGGCGAATCCAGATACGGGTCCAAGGTCGAGGCAGGCGGCTAACAGCGGAATCCAACAAACAATCCAGGGGTCAAGGCCAGGAAACAGTCCAGAAGACGAGGAGCAGAACAGGAACGGAGGGGAACAGGGACCAGGGATGAGGAGCAGAACCAGCGCAGCCAGCAGCTTCAGGAGACCTGTAGCTGAGGCGAGGCTGGAGAGCAAGTACTGGGCTAAAATAGTCCCTGCTCGATGATGTCAGCTGGGAACTGCAGGAACTTTTCCCACTGCGGTTCTTTTAAGGCCCGATGTGAGGTGCCTATGCTGTATCAGATTCGGGGGACTGGCAACGTTCCCGGCGGTCATGAGGGATCGCAGTGGCAGCGTCTTCCTGCTGCCACAAGAGAGGGTAGCTCAGCACCGGGGCCCCGGCAGGTGAGGGAGGCCAGCCGCGCATAACAGGTGGCAAGATACAGTAGTTTGTTAGTTTTATATTTTCTCTTTTTTCTTGTTATTGTTTTTTTCTCCTCTTACTCTGGCTTTTCTTTATTTTGATTTTGTTTGATTATTGTAGAAATGTATAAATAAAATAAGAAAAATAAGAAATGTGACTTGCGCAAACGTAGATCCTTGCAGGAGGATTTTAAAAGTCTTCCACATGCCAAAGCCGGGAGGTACGCGAGTATCTCGGGCCAGCACACACCACCAAGATTGTAAGAAGCACCCAAGTAAGTTTGAGTGGGGCATGGGCAGGGCATGGGCATTCTGGGTCTGTAACCTGAAGTATGCACATAAGTATTTATGTACACAAGCGCATGCCGGGGTGCCCTACCATGAATCTTTACTTCTGCTATGGATGGCATGTAAATTTTAAAATAAAAAAAATCAGGACTAGTAAGGGAGGTTAGAAAGGTCGGGGCTAATAGGATAAAAGGGAGGCTTTCTAGCTAGAGGGGGTTAGAAAGTCCTATCCTTTTCCAGGGCGAACTGGGAACGAACTGGGGAAACGGGTATTTGCGTCGGCGTGTGTGCCAAGAAAAATCCCCCTACTTACACGGTAAAGACAGCATTTGTGCACATATGCACGCATATGTACACACGTACAGCTGGTTTTATAACATGCGCACATATATGTGCGCATGTTATAAAATGGACACGTCCATTCCTGCGAGTCAGAAGACGTGGATACATGTACACTCGTGCAGCTGTTTAAAATTTACCATCAAAGCTTTTTCAGTCACTGACCCATTTTTATGGACCAAATTAGCTCTGAAGCTTTGCCAAAAGGTGAATTATCTATCTGTTCAAAAAAGATAAAGGATTTCTTGTTCATGGCTTCAAATCAGAGACTCTGCAGCAACTTATAGCTATAGTCAGTTGGTTGAAGATTCCAATGACTACTTTTAATGTGGGGTGGGGAGGGGGAAGGATGCCTTGGAATATATTTAAAGGGGGGGGGTTGGAGAAGGAGATAAGAAATCACCCAACAATTATATTTTTATTATTTTTCAAATTTGAGCCCTGCAGAGCCACGCTGACAGGTGGAGGGGGTAAGGCAGGGGTCTACAAAGGCCCCCTGGGGGGATTTTTACATTTTTGGGATTTTTTTTTTGGGCCATGTAGCCCTTTAAAAGTCAGCATGGGAGCATCGGGACGTGCATTAGTGTCCAGATGCTCCCACAGGAAATTATCTACAAATCCTGAGTTGTAGCTAAAATAGGCTAAAAAAGTACTGCAGCTTGACAAATTTTTGGCAAGCTGCATTGTTTTATTAACATTGGATTACCTATGCATTAGCTGCTTTGCATGTACTTGTAAAATGTATGCATATAAATCATATGCAAAGCAGTGTTTTGTATTCAGGGTATGTTTTGGGCCAAAATAACATATGATATAGAAGTCAATATTAAAAAAGTAAATATTTAAATGGATAACTTATGAGTAAGATGGGTTAACCATCTAAATGGCTTTGAATATTGACCTCACCGTGAATATTGTGTGATATCACCATGCTATGTCGATATCCGTGATATACAGCATTTATCCCACGATAAACACTGTTTTTTCATGCGTTAATGGCAAATCACAGCTTTGTAAATCTTCTATGAGATTGTAAACCCTTTGGGGACAGGGAAATATCTACAGTACCTAAATGTAACCCACCTTGACCTACCAATGAGAAGACCTGACCTAATTAAATAAACAAAGTTGAGCTTCATTCTGGGATATCCCATCACTGTCTTTTGTTTATTCTGCTAAAGTTTGTGCAGGCGATGAGATACCTGTAGCACTCACAATGGAGGGAGCACCAGGGGGCGCTCCTCATTGCAGGACGATGGATGTGTGTTCTTGTGGTGAGACATCCCTGCTGGGTAGACTGGAGGAATCTGGAGACCCTGACCCTCTACCAAACCTGCACGCTTCCATGAGACCACCAATGCAATGGTGGTCTCTGAATGGTCCTCTGACCGTTCCAAGTCCTTTTGGACTGCCGTTGGGAAGAGGCGAGAAGTGGCATGACGGACAGAGGACAAGGCGGTCGAAGACATGGCACAGGACGAAGCTCAGGTGATGAGGAAGACAAAGACTCAGACGTGGATTCAGACGAAGACTCAGACGTGGATTCAGATGAAGTCTCAGATATTGAGGAAGAACTTGGAAGGAGTGCTGCCACGCCACGCACCCTACACACCCCAGCTGGGATGGTTGTGGACCACATTGGAGGCGAAGCAGACAACAAGGTGACATCGACTCAATTACATTAGAGTTCAAGATGGCGATGAGTACTGAAGAGAAGGACTGGAAATCCAAGACAAAGGACATCAGGACAGACAGATAAAGGTAACTGGCCATAACTCCTGGTAGCCACGTCCTGGACTGAGCCTCGGGAACCCAGCGTGATCGATGCATCTGACAGGTCAATAGAAGGAGGATAAAACCTCCAACCCAGCGTGGAAAATGCTTCTGAAGGTATCCCGAATTTGGACTGAAGACAGACCACAAGGAGGTAATCTCCAGAACCCAGAACATGATGAAGATCAGATGGAAGAGGTCAAGAACAATCAGGAACAAGGCAAGTCAGATGAAGGATGAGATGACTTTTCAGCGCCGTCTGATGGAAGGTCACACCAGCGCCCTACACACCCCAGCGGGGGTGGTCTCGGACCACTGGGCCACTACATGCCCTACTAACCCAGCCAGGCTGGTCGCGGACCACGCGGGATGGGTCAGAGCGGAGGTGAGGACATCTGGATGAAGATTTCAGACTGGAATAGAACATTAATGAAGAACATCTAGAACAAGGATGAAGACATCAGGCTGCTCCAGGAAGAACTTGTTCCTTGCGAAGGCACTGGCTGAATGCTGGAGGAGCCCATTTGTAGGGCTGGAGAGGACTACGCTTGAGGAGGAGCCTGTAGGTGGGACCAGAGGGACCACTCCCTTCTGGCCCTTTAATTCTGGAGGAGAGACGCAGGCCCATCCCTAAGAAAGCAGGAAGTCTGCAGGACCCTAGACAGCAGCCCTGCGGATACTGACGTTGAAGCAGAGGAGGAGCCAGAGCTGGGCCATGCAGGCCCCGACATGGAAGGCGGTGACCTGCCGCAGGAAGAAGCACCGAGGGCGACTCCCTCCGCCAGGAGCCCCCGGGGACTGCGGCCTCTGGGCCGTGTCGGAGAAGCTGACATCAGCGGTCTCCCACTGCACAAGGAACCCCGGCACGGCTCCTGCCGTGCGGACAAGATGGTGGCCTCTGTTCGTAGAGGTGAACCCTGGCGTGGATCCTGCCACGCCACAGGAACCAGGGCATCCGCGGCTCCTGCCACAAGGTAAGAGGCTTCCCGTGGCTGAATTGCAACAATACCCACACAAAATTTTAACAGAGAGCAGGAGAAATTTTTTGAAACCAAAGATTTGCCTAGCTAATTCCCACAGTTACCTGGACAAATATTTTGAATTTGGAGGTTTTTATATTTAATTATTTTGTATTTTCTTGTTTGCTCTTTTGCGTTTAATTTATTTATACCACTTTAGGTGATCTGATGAAGCTTGGAGAGGTGGTATATACATCCTTTAAAATCTATTAGCTAAATAAAGCTTGACCGACGTGCCGCAAATGCGCAGTAGAGAGCAACTCTACCGCGCATGCGCGGGCAGCACGTTGGTCAGAGCTTGCCAGTAACCAAAATGGCGCGGCGAGGAGCACGAGCAGTAACAGCGGCGAGCACTAACGGTGGCGGTGGCGGCGGCGAGCAGTAACGGCGGCGGCGAGCAGTAGTGGCGGTGGCGCATGCGAGGGAGGGAGGGACCTCCCCCGGAGACCTTCCGACTGCGCCACCCGAAGGGGTTGTGAATGAGGGGAGGGAGGAGGAAGTGACTGAGGGGAGGGGAGGAGGTAGGAGAAAGTGACTGAGGGGAGGGGGGAGGGAGGAGAGAGTGGGGGAGGGGGGGAGGGGAGAGAGTGTCTGACTAGGGAGGGAGGAGAGAGTGACTGACTAAGGGGAGGGAGGAGAGAGTGACTGAGGTGGGGAGGGGGAGGGGAGAGGGGAGGAGAATGAGGGGGAGGGGGAGAGGGGAGGAGAGTGAGGGGAGGGGAGAGGGGGTGGAGAGTGAGGGGAGGGGGAGGGAGGAGAGTGAGAGGAGGGGGAGGGAGACTAGAGGGTGAGGGAGAATGAGAGGAGGGAGGGGAGAATGAGGGATAAGGAAATGGACTGAAAAAAAAAGTTAATGTAGCCCGTTGTTACGGGCTTAACGGCTAGTAAATACATAAATAACATAGTAGTGTATGTATTAGTTAATGGCAGAAAAATATCACTCAGCCCATTCATTCTGCCCGGTTAGCCCTGTCTACATTGCTAAGGATATATCCTCCAAGCTGTGAATCGTAGAAGCTTAAATGCTTATTTTGACATCATAACTTTACCAGTCAGCTTTTGTTTGTTCCTTATATGTCCTCTGCCATCCTGGATAGATGACCATATAAGATGCTATCCATAATCCAACACTTAGAATTCCCACCTCCCACACTATAATATCTTACTATCTAGCTTCACAGTAATCTAGAGAGCTACAAATCTAAACAACTGGTCTTCTAGGAATACGTGGCCTTGCTGGACAGTATTGAGCCAACACCAACCTGACATCACCAACCCTATTGATTCCTAGGGAGTTGTAGCCTGCTGGAATCAACCTGGCTAACCCATAGTCTGCAAAAATGCTAAATTCTACATCCTTTCTCCACCCTTCATTTTGTCCTTATCACCTCTGTCCGAGCCTCTGATGATTTTTGAGAATTAATGGCTAGATTTTAAAAGCCCTACGCACACCAAGCCTATTTTAAAAAGGTCCGGCGAAGCGCGTAAAGCCCCGGGATGCATGTAAGTCCCAGGGCTTGCAAAAAGGGGTGGTCCAGGGGTGGGGCATGGGCGGGGGCAGGGCCAGAGGCCTCCAACACAGCGGCCATTGCCGCTGTGTCAGAGGATTGGGTGCTGGCAGGCTGCCGGCGTGCGCAACCTGCGCCTGCCTCGAGGCAGGTGCAAAAGGTTAGATAATTTTGGGGAGGTTAGAGTAGGGCTGGGGGGAAAAGGTTAGGGAAAGGGGTGGGAAGGTTGCGCGCGCAAGTTATAAAATCGGGTGTACATGTGTGCGCGACGGGTAGCACACGCACATGTACGCCCGCACGCTGCTTTGAAAATCTACCCCTAAGGGTGGTATATTTGCAATAAGGTTTAATGCAACTCCATCATTGTTCTCTGTTTCAACGGCAGGGGGGGGAAGGGGAATTGAATTTGTTCAGCAACCAAGGGTCCCGATTTTTATGGTTTGGGGAAACAAGTATGGGGGTAACTTGCTGATGTGCCAGTTACTATACTTAACCAATAAGACTGTTACTTTGATGCAACAACAAACATTGTTCTCTCCTTCATCAGCAAGGCAAAACAGGGAATTGGATTCAACAGCAATTAACAAGAGCTAGCGTGGGAAACTGATAAGTATGGCGGGGGGGGGGGGGGGTTAGGGATAATGGAGAACTGGATTCAAACAGCAACCAATGAGGGCCCTGACTTTTATGGTCTGGGAAACATATAAGCATGGGGTAACCTTCATGGCCCAGCACAAACTACCATAAGCTTAATGGGCAGATTGGATGGACCATTTGGTCCTTTTCTGCCTTCATTTCTATGTTTTCCAACCCTGTTTCTATTATTATATCAGACTATTACAGTAGATAAGGGCATTAGAACCATCCAGTATGCCCAATTTCACTCCTGGTGCATTCTGTACAATTAGGTCTATTAGGTTTTGGTTTTGGAAGCCATTAGGTCCACTGTTGGTGTGCACCATCCCCTCACCTTGGGTTTAGGGAAAAAAATTGAGTACACACCTCATCTCTGGAGGTGAGTAAACCTTTTACTGGGAGTACATGTTACAGGAGACGCATTTAAATCACGACATGGTGAAAGTGGATGGATCACGCAAATCAGTATTTTTTGTTATTTTCATCCATATGTTCCCAGAAAAATTATTCTTCAGTTTTGAAAATTCATTTCATTAAGAAAAAGAAATGAAAAAAACTTTGGTAAATGTTATGGGAAGAGCAAAAGGGGCAGAATGTTTTAGGAAGGGTATATCAATATCAGAAATGCAATGGAGAAGAAGGGCTGAAAGAAGAGAAAGCAGTTACAACTGCAGGAGAAGGTCCAATAGATTTCTTAGGTGGTAATTTTGTAACAGCCTCTGATAAAAAAAAAAAAAAAAGAGACAAATATGCACTTAAAGATGAATTTTAAAAGCCTGGCACGTGCCAAAACCAGGAGATGCACGCACAAGTCGGGCCAGCACGCGCCGAGCAGATTTTAAAAGCCGCCCAGGTACGCGTATACTTACCGCTGCGTACACAAATGAAAAGCTCAAGAAAGAGGGCAGGGCATGGGTATGGGCTGAGCTGGGAATAAGCGTTCCTGGAATTTAACTTGAAATTAGTGCGTCAATATGTGCACAGGCGTGCGCTGGGGTCCCCTGCCGCCTAACTTTACTTCTGCTATGGATGACGTGTAAGTTTTAAAATTGAAAATTCTGGACATATCGGCAAGATTTTAAAGGTTGGGGATAACAGGGGAGAAGAGAAGCTATTAAGTTAAGGGGGTTTGGAAGTCCTACCCGTTAACTGGGCAAACTGGGAACAAACTGGGAAAACTGGTAATGGCATTGGCTTGTGTGTCTTTCAAAGTCCCCCCACTTATGAGGTAAAATTGGCATTTGCTTGCATAGGTGCGCGTCCACTTAAAATTGTGTGCACATGTGCATGCAGTCAGACTATTTTATAACATGCGCGCATATATACGCGTATGTTATAAAATGGAGGCGACCCTGGGCGCAGGGTGATGAACACGTGCACATGTGCGCCTACGCGCCGGTTTAAAAGTTACCATTCATAAGTTATGTCAATTTTTCAAAGCCAGATTACGCATAAGTTTGCTTTCAAAATTATCCCACCAATATTAACCACACTGAATTACCCCCTGCTAATTTGTGTGCAGGAAATTTTCAAGGAAATCCAAAAGTGTGTGCATAGGTGCAAACCCCTCCCCTGTGAATGCCTCCGCTCAGTCCGGGTATATGAATGGACATCCAGGTCGATCGCACATCAGTTTACCCACATTTTGGGTGGGAAATATTATAACAAGGAATTTCCATGGATAAAATACCATTTTACCCGCCGAAATGCCTTTGAAAACGATCCTCCCTAAGATCAGAATCTTAATTCGCACATACCCGCATAGATGCCAAGTCCACAGAAACTTTTTTTTTACCCACGGACTTTGTACCAGCTCTCAAAGGGAAAGTACGAGCGTCCTAGAAGAAAGCATCTGCAGACATCTGTGTGCATTTTTTCTGCGGGTACTTTTCCCTTTGAAAATAACGAGCATCGAATTGAAAACGTAATATATGTGCGTTATTTCCCTCCTCCAACCTAAATATGCCTGTGGGCCCGCCTAAAAATATGCGCTTTGTTGATCCCTACATATATTTTCAGTCAGATAAGGGCTGGGTAATTTTCAGATAGCCAATTTACCTGAAAAAAAGTCTGCATTTACACTGGTGGCTTCCAAAATTTACGTGCATTGTTCACAAATAGAGAAGGAACCAATATCTCTTCTGACTGTTGTCTACAATTTGTACATTTCATCCCAAATTCTATTTAGAAATAGATTAGTATAAATATCTGCAAAATGAGAAAAGGATGAAAACTCCAAACCAATTTTGCTTTAACAATAAAACAGGGAACTGGCGAAATGGTTCCACCTTATATTAGGGAGTTAAATAAAAAGAAGCAATGATGTACCGTTTTTAATAAGAAGGATAAAAAATACTGATAAAGAATCCTCAAAGGCAAAGAGAACATGCAAAAATTACAATATAATTAATCTTCCATTAAACTGATCTCTCATATCAGAATGCAAACATCATGATAGAAGCCAGCAGTACAGAAATAACAGAAAACTGAATAGAGCTGAGCATTGCATGCAGCAGGAGAAATCAGCTGCATTAGTATAACAAGTGAATCCGACTACACAAAAAATAATTGCACATGCTGAGATTCATGAATCAATAAATCAAAGATGGCTTGACTAAATAAATACATTAGTCCAAAAAAATAAGACACAATGTCAAAGGAAGATAAATCAATACAGGTAAATTAGTGGCTCAATGGCATAATCAAGAAAAATTAAAAAAAAAAAAAAAGAAAACAGAGAGAGAGAGAACAGAAACAGTAGCCAGATTTTAGTGAAATAGACTATCCTTACTCATGAACTGACAGAAACTAGGTCAGTCTCTAGGAAGTTAGTTCAAACTGTGAAACTCAAGCAGAAAACAAGGTTCCAAAGGAGAAAAAAATGCAAAGGAAAACCCAGGGAGGATATCTTTTTCAAACAGCTGAGCTTGTGCCCATATATGCATTTATTTAGCCGTCTGAAAATCTACTCCTATGTATTCTAACCTGTAAGTTTAATTTTAAAAGCCCAGCGTGCGCTGAAATTAGGGGATGCGTGAATATGTGGGGATTGCGCATGCCGAGCAGACTTTAATGGCCGCCTGGATGTGCGTGTAAATGCCGCTAAGTGCGGCTCAGAACTTCTCAAAAAGGGGTGGGGCATGGGCGTGGTCTGGGGGCATGAGCGGTACAGGGGCATTTGGGACTTTAACCAGAAATCTGCGCATAAATACCTATGCAGTGCAGCGCGCGCCGAGGCCCCCTGATGCGTGATTTTACTCCTGCTATGGATGGCATGCAAGTAAAAAAAAAGAAAGAAGGAAAGCCATTTTGGAGGAGTTTAAAGGGTCTGGGGTAACTGGGTAGTATACAGGCTATCAAGCCAGGGGAGGTTGGAGGATCTATCTGTTAACTGGGCAAACTGGGAATGAACAGGTAAAACTGGTAAATGCATCAGCACTCGTCCCTTTTAAAATCCTACTTATAAAATCTAAAATTCTTTAATGATCTCAATTTTACAAGGAATACATCTGAATGTTTGTTACACCCCCCAAACCCCAACCCACCTCCTGAAAACTCACCCCGAATCAAAGTGCCCCCCCTTTACAATGGTCCATATATTGAGTGTCAGGCTGAGCCTTATAGAGAGGCCCTCCCCTCTCTCTCTCTCAGATATGCGTGTAAAGGCTGCATGTGCACATGAAGAGTATTTTAAACCTTCGTGTAAACTTTATAAAATAGAGCATATCTTTGTATGCGGTGAGATGGGCGCATGCATGGCCCTTTTAAAATCTACCCATTAATTTTGTGTTTTTTGCTTTTTTTTCTTTAAGTTGCAATATTTTAATTAAAAAAAAATGCTTGCAGAACCCCCCCCCCAACTCTTCCTCTTAATTAAATTAGTCAACCCTGACCACTGGCCCACCCTCCCAAGCCCCTGGACTCACCGTAATGTTCCTGGTGGTCTAATGGGGGTCTGGGAAAGACCTCCTGCTCCCGGGACCAGCAGCTGCCATTATTTAAAATGATGTAAGCTGCCCTTTGCCCCATCATGTGATAGGGGCTGTCCAATTGATTCTTAAAGGTTTACACTATTACTGGCTATGTATAGTGTATGTTAGTTTTTAAGGCTAGAATTTTCAATTGTTAAGAACTGTGTGTGCTTAGGGATAATAGACTATGGATTAAGTTTGTGAGCTAGTACCCCCCCCCCCCCTCCAAATTAGGAATAAAATCTAAAAAATTGGGGTAGATATTCAAACGCTACTTAGCTGGATAAGTGTGATTTATCCAGCTAAATTGCTGCCACTAAATATCCAACTATACCACAGCTGGATAAGTCACTTATCTACCTAAATATTTAGCTGTAGAATCAGTGGGCAGGCAGTGGGTGTATCTGGCACTACCTATCCTGCTAACTTAGGCCAGAGTCATTAAGGCTTTTCTCCCATTTTGTGTGTATGGGAAAAACCCTTAGACAGTAACTTTGATACCGGTTTGGATAAGTTCTTGGAGGAGAAGTCCATTAATTGCTATTAATCAAGTTTACTTAGGGAATAGCCACTGCTATTAATTGCATCAGTAGCATGGGATCTTCTTAGTGTTTGGGTAATTGCCAGGTTCTTGTGGCCTAGTTTGGCCTCTGTTGGAAACAGGATGCTGGGCTTGATGGACCCTTGGTCTGACCCAGCATGACAATTTCTTATGTTCTTATGCTGGCTTGTGCCAAAGGATGCGGCTATGTTATAACATCCGCGTGCACCAAAAAAGTGCCCATTTTATAACATACGCATATATGCGCGCATGGTATAAAATAGGCTGTACGCAAGTACATGTGCACACAATTTTATATGGATGCTCGCGTGTGTGCACAAATGCCACCTATACCATGTAAGTATTCATGTGTGCCCAAGTAAAGGCTAGGACTTCCTAACCCCCTAGCTCATTAACCTCCCTTTTACCCTGTTAGGCCCAACTCCTAAAGCCCGCTGACTAGCCTATTTTTTTTTGTTTTAGGACTTACATACCATCCATAGCAGAAGTAAAGTTATATGGTAGGGGACTCTGGCACGTGCTTGTGCGCATAAGTATTTAGATGCTGGTTTCATTCACAAA